>NC_134456.1:43528458-43818458 GCF_047948215.1 Lycorma delicatula | reverse complement strand
TTTGTATAAGGAAGTAAAAAAAATGTAACAAAATGATGTCGTTAGTAAGACAGATTGTATAATAAATTGTTATGTTGCATTTAAAATAATTTTATATTTTTGTTTTCTCTGAAAATTTTTCTTTACAATTTTGTGTGTTTTTGTTACTTCCTTGTACGAAGTAATAATAATAATTTTTTTTTTTGCGAAGGAAGGTGGAAATGTACTTACGCACAAGGTGTCGGCCTCTCACTGATAGTATTATCAAATCACCATCAGCAGACTACCGACTAAAACCACCCCCCTTTCTACCAGGACTCGACCCGGAACCGTTTAACACATTACTTCCGGCCGAGTTCTCCTATACTAGCCTGAGAAGGCTGCTACCTAATTTTCAGGGGTATCCAGGTCACCTTTCTTGGTCCTGAGAATGCTGCCGATGAATCGGGCTATACTATCCCAGCTGCTCAAGTTACGGAGCATCATCGCAACCACGTTGTGGAGGCTTAGTGCTCTGAGATCCGCATCTAGTGTCCCTCGATCTGACGTCCCCCGAGCACATCTGAAAAAGGTGTGGTCGGCGTCGTCCCGTACACCGGGGCAATAGTGACAGTCGGGGGACGGCGCTTTCCCTATGACATGGAGATAAGCGCGGAAGTATCCGTGACCCGTTAAAAACCGGGTCATGTAGTACTCAACCTCTCCGTGCCGCCGCTCCGTCCACGGTCTGCCCAGAAAAGACTTGCGGCCATCGTTCTCTGCTGTCGTGGTCCCAGGTCTCTTGCCGCACGAGAAGCGTTCCTCGTTGGCAGTGGTCTCCCGATCTTCGCTTGCGTGTCGCCTCCTGTAGGTCGCCTGGCGCTCCCTTGCCAAAATAGCAATGGGTATGGCGTGGGTGACCACCAGTACCTCAGGCTCGGAAACTGTCCGATACGCGGAAGCGACTCGCAAGGTCGCGATGCATTGCACCTGAGCGAGACGCTTCCGGTTTCTTTCGACAATAATAATAATTATTATTATTATTTATTAGCAGAAGCAGTTACTCACAATTTTAAGAAATACAACATCATAAATTGAAAATAACATCTAAAGCTAATCAGACCTTTGCACCGAATTTAAAAAAAAACAAAAAACTATGCTACTGCGTTGCACGATACGTGAATCCTATTGCAACCTACGGACGGAGTAACGATCACAGCAGATATGCATGCAATATTCTCAGTGCTGTGTGTAGTTAAAAAGCAGCCAATTGTAAGCGAAGTTTTATACGATGAAGCTCTGCTTCACGTGTAGTTTTAGATGAAAATTAAGAAATCAGTCCATGTAATGGCTTTTCTCAACAGCATGTTTTTTTGTTTTATTAAAGATCAAAGATAATTTTTATACGACTGCCCAAAAAGGAGTGTAATATACTTATATTGTATGTGTGTATGTTTCACCAAAGCAGCTCAATGGCTGAACCGATTTAAATGTATGACCGACCCCGCGTTGGAATCCTTACGTTACCGTAAGGAATATATATATGCAGGTGATTCAAAAAGAAAGGGAAATAATCTGGAAACTGATTCTAGATTCTAGACCTTGAATAAGGAAAGTTTATACCACTATATGTTTGAAAACGCTAGCGAAAGATGTTCGGCTAGCGAAAAATTTCACGGGGGATTTCAGTTCCCTCGGTGAAATTTCAATATATTAGGGGTAAACTTGGTGGTTTCTTATATTTTTTCATCTGAAAAATTCAATAAAACAGCTCCTAGAACTGTATTATCCATAGTTTTCATGATGTCCAATCTAAAACAGAAAAATCCGGAAACAAAAAACATTTTTTTAGTTCTGAAGTATAATAATTTTATTAAATGATTAATAAATGCGTAAATTTTATTATCAAATCGTACAGAAAACTTTATTTTGAGAAAATTGATTTGATAAAGTCTATATAAAAAAAAAACTTTTAATAACAATAAAACCTTTATAAATAACATTTGAGGGTAGTCAACCCAAATGGACTAAAAAAAAAAATAATTTTTTTAAATTTTAATTATTGATTCTTTAAAATCTGCTTTTTAATATGATATAATTTTTTTCTGTATATTAACTCTAAATATTAAAAAAAAAGCTGACAACATAGTTGTAGAACCCCGTCACGCGGCTTTTTTCTGATGCACGGCTTACACACACACACGCACGCGCGCGCACTTGTCAGTGCTATACTTGCGCTCCTACAATGTACTACTGTACTATTGATGCAGTATACCCACTTACCCATTAGTTTAGAGCATTTTTTGGGGTGCGGATGCAAATATTATTTTTAAGAAATGTGCCTAAGAAAATTAATATCTTAATTAGGCAAAATCCGAAGATACTGACGTGACCTTGCTTTACAGTCTCACTCTCATGACTTTCAAGTTGAAAATTTAACGGCATCCATCAATGCCTCATATACAGAAGTGATCTGACTAAGTTTGATCAAAATCGATCTTGTAGTTTTGTAAATAAAAGACCTTAATCTGACGAAATCTTCAGATACTAAGGGTGACCTAGCTCTTCAGCCAAACGCCTTGACCTTTTAAGTTGAAAATTAAATGACATCAATGCCCCATATACAAAAGTAATCTGACCAAGTTTGGTCAAAGTCGGTTCAGCAGTTCTAGATCGGTCCAGGAGATATAAGGTGATTTAGAGGCCAACACCGAACACACACACACACGTACATACGAACATTAACATCCGGAAAATTTCCATCCGCTTTTTTGAGTTCTTTAATGTCAAAACGTTAAGATCCGGTGAAAACCGCATATTCTCAAATTGGACCCATTACAGTACTTTCCCTTTTAGAACTATAGCTCTGCTATAGCGCTATCTAGAGGGGAAGTAATAGATATTAAAATGTAATAACATTTTAATTACAGTGTTTTTATAACGAATAATTTATTTACTATTTATCATTATGGTAATGAACTATTTATCATTAAGTAATGAATTATGTATTCTAAAACTTGCCTTTACTAAAGCTTTTACGGAATGCAAACACATTTCATTTTTATATTGTGGTCGACGACGTGACCACATTATTACCTCATCAATGAATTCTGCATTAAATTTTAAACTTATCGAATCTTATATATATATAAATAAATGAATGTTTTTTTGTTTGTCCCGTATGCATTTTTATACCATACATCCGATTACGATGAAACTTTGGTGAGTTGTTGTGCGCACGCCCGCGAAGGTTTCTGAATTAGTTTGGACTCGCTAGGTGGCGCTGTGGTTGAGATATTTGGAAAAATTTCATTTATGGACCGATTTGGCCGATATTCAGCATATATATATTAGTTACGTGAAAAGAAAAATTTTCGTAAAAACTATACCCGCCAGGTGGCGCTGGTGTCGAGATATTTACGAAACAAACTAACAAATATACAAACAGACTTTCTTCTATATATATATGAAAGGCAATATTCGTATGCGTGTCCGCTGTAGATTAAAAGACTACTAGATCGATTTACGGGCGGGAAAAAGGGAAAAAGGCAAAATTGAAAAAGGGAAAAGTGAAAGGTTAATTTTTGTGAAGTTCCGTAATGTTCAGTTTTTTAATGTTTTATCAAACTTTCAATTGTGTTCATTTAATCTATGTATATATATGCTTAAATCTTGCAATACCGAAGTATTGCCGGGTCTGCTAGTTAATTATAAAAAGATTATGATAATACTATTATTATAACATAACGACGCATTAGAAATCATATTATTTAAAATGAGATCTGTATAATAGTATAAAATAAAATGAAATCCCTTTGTAGGAATAAAAAAAATATGTTTTATGACAGTTTATTTAATCTATGGTGTAACAATTAAAATATCATGTAATGTTAACCGTTTCATTCAAACAACGAGCGAAAGCGTGATCGATGAAGTATTTCTCTCTTTTCACACCTGATGCACATTTTTTTCTTAGGATTTCTTTTATAGTATGTTACATTATGCTATCTAGATTCCCGTTACGAAGTAAACTTTTCTTATACTGGGATATTTTTTCTTGAATGCACGGACCCGTTTATACCAATATCTTTTTAATGAGACGTGTAATAGAAAAATAATAAGTAAAAATTTGTAATGTCATCATTTTATTCAAAACCATCAATCTAGACAAAATTATAATAAAATAGTATAGAAGAGGGAGGTAATCTATATCTATACTGTTATATAAAGAGGATGATGGGTGTTTGTTTGTTTGGGATAAAGAAAAAAACTGCTCGATCAATCGCAACCAAATTTTTACCCATGTTTCTTGGCATAACTGAGGAGGTTTTTATATATATTTAATTTCGAAAAATCTCTCAAAAACAATGTATAGTGGAGATTAGCCGGTTGAAGCACAAACTTTTATGAATTGAATCAATGAACTGTGAGCCTTTATCACTGTTTGAGCTGGGTTTGAACTGAATACTTCGAATCAGTCAAATGAATAATATTACAAAAATAGCGGAATTAAATTTACTTTAACTAAAATAATTCCCGTGGGGACTGCGTGTGAGGCTAGAGTGGTGAGGTATGCGAGCACCTCATGGTAGGCTAGACCAATCATCACTAACTGGTAACAAACGGGTGCCTCGGGGCGTTGTTTTGGGAGGTGTTTTATCGTCCGGTGTTCCCGGGTTCGAATCCCGGTCAGGCATGGCATTTTAATAAAAATGCCATGACAACAGGCCGAGAAGCTACCACTCCACGACACATGTTGGCAATCGGCATCGTTATACTCGTAGTTATTTTGTGCGTAATGTTGTAGCTATTTAAAAAAAAAAAACTTTTTTCAAGTATTGTTATACTCCTCTCATAAAGGTAGTTTGTCTAATTATTGTAGTTATTCGGTGGTTACCAATTTTTTCCGACGTTCAAAAGATTATGTTTTATTTTGGCCAAATTTCGTTGATAGAAGAATGATAAAATACTCTTGGTCTGGTGCATTTATTTCCAATTGGTCGTCCACTTTCGTATGAATTGGTCAATTTCAATTTAATTTGATTATTTTTTGACTAAGTTTTTAATAAAAAGGATTATAAATATGAAAAATATATAATAAAAAAAAAGTTAATTCTCTTTCCTTCTAATATCACTCAAACAGTTGATGACTGTTTAGTTTTATTAAATACAAGAGTTTTATTGAAATAGTCAGTGGCGGCTATCTAAAATTAATGGAAGTGCTTCTCCAGAAGTTTTTTCTGGGCCTATTCAAGGCCATTGTTAAAGTTTTCTGTAAAGTAAAAGAACCGAAAAAATTAATCGGATAAAATAGCTGGAAGCAGGATAATAATCTAATTCTACACTTTATCACATTCAAGAATATGGTACACGGTTTTTAAGCACAAAACCGTATTCGGTATAACCGAAGAAATAATCAAATGTTAATACAGATAATATTTTTTATTATTAGATAATAAGTTAAGAAAATGTTCGCTTAAAAACATTATAGTCCAATAGTGCTTAATTTAAATTTCTATGTACACAGAAACAAATTCATAATTAGTTTTTACTAATTACGTTCTCTTTCGCAATTCCAGCATGTCTTTGGACAGATTTGGCAACCAAAGAGCCCTGGCTTTCCGCCATCTTCTGATGACTACTGAAAAAACAACTAAACCGCTTTCTTATTCCTTCCACCGACTAAACTAGAAAAGAGAATGGAACGTTCCATGCACACGCAGAATAAAAAAAAACACTACTTTCCACCAGCACGCCAGGTCGGTACTGCAGGAGCGGCAGTGCTATCTCTCCCTCGCAGCCTCGCGTGCAGCTTCCTATATAATCATGCGCACAACAGCCAAACATCGCGCCGCTGAAACTGTGAAGCGCAGATTCCCGTTAAAGCCCATCAGGGCTAGGAACGGGGAGGGGTGGTGTGACGACCGGAATCGTCACAAGATGGGTGTCTTCCCCTTCGGGGGTTGGGATGGATGTAAAGCGCACAGTTCCGTACAATCGTTTTTGTATTTTTTTCATAAACTGGGGGATGGTTACTGACATTAAGCTTAAGAATTATATATTGTACAAGTATAAAGAAAGAATTAGAGAAAAAAGGACTCGTTAATATGAAATGTTATCGATAATATCAAGTGGAAATAGGTGTTGCTGCAGTTCCACAGTGCCTATACGCGAGCCGCCACTGGAAATATTTACAAAATTTGGAGTTAAACGATTTACAAGAATTTGTAGTTAGTTCTTTCCAACGTTGTCGGTAATGATGCCTCTTAAAGATGGAGAAAACTTTGTATTTTTATTAGTCTAATTTTCTATCAAATTATCAGCGAATCAGCCAACGGTTTTACCAACAACTAGGTGGTTAAAACAAATTTATGTTTTAAAAGATGGAAATTGTCCCACTAAATTGTCAAAAAATAAAATGACATTAATAATAATAGTAGTAAATAAAATAACGGAGTTTTAAAAATATTTATTCTATGTTAAAAAATAACAAGAAAAACTCATTGTATAGTCAGAATGAAACTTAGTTTAGAAAAAAGAAGATTTATGACGTAATAACCTAATTTTTTTTATGACTTGGGTCAACCTGGCTTTTACGTATAGATTTAATGCTTTAGACATGTGTTGGTCTAACTGTTTTATACCTGGCTGGTTGATAGCTCGACCATCAGTCGTTCGTTGTTAGAACTCAACACAAGTTTACCTAGAGATTAAATCTTTTTTTCCTTACCATCGGTGCAACTTGACATCTACCGCTTTTTCAGCTTAAGCCGGACCGTTCATAAACAAATTTATTTGAAAATTTAGTATAAATGTCGTTATTTGTCTAATAAATTCATAAAATTTAACCTTTTTACTTTATCCCTTTTCCCGTATTTCCCCATTTCCCTTTTTCCCCTTTCTCTTTCCATTTTTTCCTATTTCCCGTTTTCCCTTTTCCGATTTTCGCTTTTTACCGAGCGCAAATCGGTCCAGTAGTTTTTTAGTCTATAGTGAACACACATACGAACGTTGCATTTTATATACGAGTATATAGAAGAAGAAAGTCTGTGTATATGTTTGTTCGTTTCTTAAATATCTCGACACCGGGGCCACCTAGTGGGTATAGCTTTGCAAAAATTTTTTTTTTTCACGTGACATATATATTCTGAATATGAACCGAATCGGTACATAAATGCAATTTTTCCAAATATCTCAACCCTAGCGCCATCTACCGGGTCCATTTTTCGAAGAGGTATTTCTTTCCATGTAAGTAACACATATTCAGAATATGAGCAGAATCGGACGATAAATGCAATTTTCCAAAATATTTCGACCCCAGCGCTACCTAGCGGGTCCAAACTAATTCACAAACCTTCGCGGGCGTGCGCACAACAACTCACCAAAGTTTCATGCAATAGGATGAAGAAGTTTCATGAATCGGAACGCATACGAGACAAACAAACATTCATTTATATATTATATAAATATATATATAAGATTATTGCTCGCCAAAGTTTAGAAATTGTAAACGTATAGATGCGCAATATTTCTACCTCTTCTTTTTTCCTGTTTAGCCTCCGGTAATTACCGTTCAGATCATACTTCAGAGGATGAATGAGGATGATATGTATGATTGTAAATGAAGTGTAGTTTTGTACAGTCTCAGTTCGACCGTTTCTGAGATGTGTGGTTAATTGAAACCCAACCACCAAAGAACACCGGTATCCATGATCTAAAATTCAAATCCGTATAAAAATAACTAGGACTTGAACGCCAGAAATCTCGACTTCCAAATCAGCTGATTTGGGAAGACGCGTTCATCACTAGACTCACTCTGTCGGTTGCAGTGTTTCTATCTGGGATGTTTAAAATAGTACTGGTAATATTAAATAGTGTAGTAGAGGGGGATAGTATACGACGACATGACGTAGTAGTTACAAGAAGCCAGTCGCTGGTTCAAAAATCCATCCCCATCCTGCTCGTTCACTGAGCTTTCTAGACTTTGACGTGTAATACTGCTCGCGATAAATCGGCACAGGAAAAAATACCGTACGTAAAAATGACTTATTCGAGCAATATTAGAGAAGAAAATTTACCTAAAACAAAATATAAAAAATCAACCAGAGTAAAATGTTTGATTTATTTGATATTTAAAAATATATATTTGAATGCGGATGATTCTTTTATTAGAAAGATTATATCATTTTTTTAAATTAAAAACAGAAATATTTTGGAGTGAAATAATTTAACTAGTTGCTATCTGTTGAGAAATATTTATTGGCAAATGACAAATCAAAAAATTATGAAATTGAGGATGTGAATAATAGAATTAGTTGTTAAGCGGTTTTAGACATATTTTTAGAATTTTTCCATGCGTTTTTTTTAATATAGTTCCAAAATCTGATTAAGTTAAAAATTATGCAAATAAAGATATTAGATTCTTTAAGTTACACTATTTAAAAAAAAATAATATTTGAGAAATTAGATTAAATTAAATAGCGTAAGTAAATGGAAAAGTGATCGGTTAATAAAATAAGACCTTCCTTACATTTTTGTTAATATTTTGAAGCGTGTCATTAAACTTCAAACTCATTAGCACAGACATAACAGAACTGGTAAAATCAACAATTTTATTCTTTTTTTCTTAGCGTTTTATTTTTAATTTGTGAATGATTATACTTTTTTTTTTTTTTAATTATCTTGGTTTCTCTTACGTTTACAATGATTTTTTTAAAACAAAATTTTACTATTAATATAATCGATACTGTTCAGTGAACATGGACAACTTAAATGAATACAAAGTAAAAGAAATTATTGTCTAATTTCACTGGGCCTTCGTTAAATAAAATTATACATCTGCAGACAATATGTCTACTGTTTTATTGTTATTTTAATGAACTCTATAATATTTGTCCCTGGGAGTCGCTTTCTATTAATTAACTGTCACATTGAGGTACCTTAAAAATAAATAAAAAAACTCTTAACTCTTCATTTTCGTTACAGTGCTTTCAAAAATACATAGTTCATTACACCATGACAGGAAATAACAAACAAAAATAATAATAAAAATTAAAAGTTAATCGTTCAGTATATTTTAATTACAGTCTAATTAAAACGAGAGTCATTATTTTAATGATTGAAAATAAATTTAAAATAATTTAAATTTTTTTCTAACAGTTCCTTTTGTCAAATTGATCATTTTTGTAATTCAGAGAAAAAAATGTTTGGTTTTAAATTAGAGATTTTTGTTTTTGATAAGAGAAAGTTTCTTTTCCATTAACATAGAATTTCTTTTGACAAGTGAAAAAAAAAAGTTCACGATTTATTTTATATTTAATTTAATATCCCAGAATTCGATAAAGTATGACAAACCTTAAGTAAATTTTGAATCATTAAATAAAAAAAAATGAAAATTAACAAATGTTTCTATTACAGAACGATTTATTTTTTATAAGAATACACCATCAAAAGTACAAAGAGGTTGCAAAGAAAAATTTTAATGGTCAAAAAAAAACAGAAATACTTTGACTTAACAAATTTTCTAATTACTATAACGCTAACCAAAATAACGGCTATTTAATATTTTTCACAGCTATTTTCAAAGGTTTCAGAAGTGGTCAATAGTAGCTCTTAAATAACTGGTCAAAATATAAAAATTAAAAAACTAAAATTTAACAAATGCTTTTACCTAAAAACGATATTTTAAGTTCCTTATACGAAGTAAAGGAAGTATTATGATCGCGAAAAATGTCGGTTTTCAGATTTCAACGGAAATATCCATTTCGACCATCCATGAATACATTTTGACTAATTTCGGCTTGACGTCTTTACGTACGTGTGTATCTCGCATAACTCAAAAACGATTAGCAATAGGATGTTGAAATTTTGGCTTGATGACTGTTGTAACACCTAGTTGTGGACATTCCCTTTTGATTGCAATTGACTTAACCAAAAGTGTCCAAAAAAGCCCAAAATCCAAAAATAAATTGGATTTTGGAGTTTTTTAAACTGCAGTAATAAGCCCTGATTGATAGGTTTTCAACGATGTATCATAAATGGTACTTATTTTCATCGGTTCCAGAGCTATAACCACATAAAATTTCAATTGACATATTTGAATCTAGGCACATTGGTTCGAATCCGCCTTCATTTCCGACTTTTTTTTAAATTTAGATATATTGATTTATTAATAATTATTAACCTGTAATTGTAAATAAAGTTTTACAATAAATAATTATTCAATAACAACAATAAAGAAGTAGAAAAAAAATCAGAAGTTATTAGTGAAATAAAATTTTATATACTTTTCATTTTAATTCAAACATTTTTACAGAGGTTAATATTTATTAATAAATAAATATATTTAAATTTAAAAAAAGAGTTAAAAGAATATGTGTGTACGAAGTCGGAATTGAACCGATGTGTGCTTTGTTATGGCTCAGTTAACCGCATAACTATTTGAGCGACTTGAAACAAAATTAATATATAAACTAATATAAAATGCTGATACGGACACCACAGAAAAAATTTGGTGTCCACCACAATACATTACTAAGAACATAATTTTTTTAATGAATTTGCTGAAGTGTCGTTCAAGTACCAAAGGCGAAACCTTACTCCATTAGTAAAAAAAAAGGTATGAACTTTATTTTGGGTGTAAAATCGGGGACCAAACAAGGGCCTGGGTCTGTTGTTTATCTTGTTCTAGTCTTCATACTGCATGGATAAAAGGCACACGTCACATGCCATTTGCTGTCCCTACGATTAGGAGGGAACCCAAAGATTACTCTTCTGACTGTTAATTCTGCTTAACAAACAATAATTTTTTGCAAAAATCATGTTAATGAATTTAAAAAATCCGTTAACATGACCTGACCTAACTTAACAGTGAAATGAACTAAATAATTGTGTAACTGTCCACTAAAGAATTGGAGGATCGTACCTCGCTTTCAAATGAAATAAGTTTAAATGAAGTGCAGCAATAATGTGTATAATTTAATAGACGTACAAGGAAGTCATGTGACGTCCACATCAGTTTTTTTTTGTATGATGCCGCTATTTGTATTGTATACCTAAGGACTCTATGTACTTGAAGTGTGATGATCTCATATCGAAAAATATGATATAAAAGCATTTGTTAAATTTTGTTTTCTACGTTTATGTTGAAAAAGCTTTTAATTTAACTATTGAAAAGTTATTTAAGGATTGTAGTCCTTGTTGATTTCGTAGGCAGAACCGTCACTGATTTGCAGACGATGTGCCACTTCATCGATAGTTATTCGTTTGTCTAAGAAAACCAAGTCACGTGCACGCTCAATGTTTTCTTTGTGGCTGTAAACGGTCGTCCGGCTCCTTCGTCGTGCGTAACACTTGTGCGACCGTTTTTGAATTTTTCAATCCATTCGTAGACACTCCGTTGCGGGAACACACTGTTCCCGTACTGTACCGAAAGTCTTCGATGAATTTCGGCCCGTGATACACCTTCCGATCACAAAAAACGGATCGCTGAACGTTGCTCTTCTTTGGTGCAAACAGAAAGCGGATCAGCCACGGTTAACGGCAGCGATAATGGAACTAACCTAGCAGCATCAAACCTGCATAGATATAACAACAATTAAACCACACATGCGTCATCTACGCAACACAACAGAATAACCAACATAAACAAAAATATAACTAAATTGCGGATAATAATTGACTTACCCTCGTATATATCAATTTTGGCCTGATTTTCGACCCCATCGGACGGTACTAAATGCGTATCTAATAGGAGATACCAGCCAAACTTAAGGGTATAAAAAAAAAACGAAAAACTTCGTGTCAATTAATATTCTTTCTTGCTGTATTTCCTTATATCCGCCATTTTTTATTTTTCAATAAAACTTTATATCTTAAGAACCGATTGAGATATTTTAATTAAATTTGGTAACGTGTCTTCAAAAAAATCTACAAAATAAATAAGATTGAAAAATTTTCCTTTGAAATAATACATTTCAAAGGTAATTAAAGGCTATTAAATTTTTTTGTAGCTCCGAAATGATTTTTATGAATTTTTTTCTAGATATATTGTTAATCATTTTAACGCGTAAAATAACAACTATTATTGTAATCCATTGATAAACAACTTCAATACGACACATTTTTAAAGTGAAATAAAAATTTAGTGTGAAAACAGGTATAAAATTGTCAAATTATATCCCTACAGACAACCAATTAAGTTGAACCCGATTTTTACGTTTTATTTTAATACCATTAAATAATTTTATAATATCGTACGACATTTAATTAAAACGTTTCATTTAAGGTAATTATACATCGGGTTATTAATTTTTACATATAAAACATTGCTACATCCGGTAACTGCTAGTGAAATGTTGCTAGAATCTCTAGAATCCAATTCTAAATTGGTTACTACATTTAAAAATCGTTTCCTATTTCTATTTCATAATTTATTTGATCGAGTTTAAGTAAAAATAATCTATATAAATAAAAATGTAAATATTTGTTTGTTCAAAATCTTAAATCTCCGAACGTTCTTCACCGATTACTTTTTAAGTTTTGACACAACCTTGCATTCAAATACGCGCGTGTTTTTATATACCTACTACTTATGTACCTAAGATATCACACCTGTGACAGGTAAAAACATCTTTTTTTGAAAAAACAGCGCTATCTGTTGGACATAAAAGCAACACAAGCTATACTAAATATTTTACTATTCCATTTCAGTGTTTCCGATATGTGTGTCTGCTATAGACTACATATTACTGGACCGATTTTGCTCGAGGAAAAGGGAGAAAGGGAAAAATTGGAAAGAGAAAAATCGGAAGGGAAAGGGTTGGGGGAAAGGGAATATGTTAAAAATGAAAAAGGGGAAAAGGGAAAGGTTACATTTTGTAAAGTTTCGTAATGTTCATTTTGTTTATGTTTTATCAAACTTTCAATTGTGTTCATTTAATCTATATATATATATATATATATATATATATATATGAGGGAGAGAGAGAGATGGTGAGAGACCGGATTATATGCATTTGCATATTAAGCCTATTCTCACCGGTTATTGCATATTTTCCATAAAATCTTGTGATGCATATTTTTGGTATATTTACAATATTTTTCGGTAGGGTACCTTGTTAATAAATTAAATCTTACGTTGTAGCCGGCCAAACCTATTTGCTGCACGGCTCTTAGAACGCACTTAAAGCCGCGGAACAGTATCTGATTGTTTATGTTTACAAAAGTAACAAAATACAAAAGTATACAAAATGTTCAATAATTCTTAATTATCGATATGTTATTCAACTACTTACTAATTGTATGCTGGTTTTGAAATAAGAAACTACTATTTTTTTTATTATTTAAAGTTGCATATTTTGACACTTTTCATGCTTATTTGCATATATATTTCAAACTTTTTATGTTGCATATAATCCGGTCGCTATATATATATATATATATATATATATATATACACACACGCAAATCTAGCTATAGCGAAGCATTGCCGGGTCTGCTAGTACATTAATATATAAAAACCCAATGGTTTTTTTTTTTTTTTTTTTTTTTAATACTAAAAGTTTTTAAACGGCGTAGGCGAGAAAGTAACGCGAACCTTCTGGCGGATTTTAAAAAAAAATAGAATTTAATGTATAAAATACTATCTTAGTGTATCAGTCCTTCTCTTACATTAGCGCTCTCTGCTTCAGCATATTATGAAAATATCACACAGCCTGAAATAAAAAATGCAAATTAAACTTTTATGTCATTATTACGAGAAGTAATTTGAACGAACGTTACCGTTATATTAACGGTTTTTTTTAAATATTGTTTTTTCGTAATAAAGTGAAAATTTCATTAAAATTTAAATTAACCTGACTGTATTCACTTTTTCCTGTTTTACATAATCATTAATTTTTTCTGAATAACATATCCTTTACTATATTTTTTTTTTAAAGGGAATTACGAAATTTCAAATAAAAATTTACGTTTTAAAAATGTATTTTTAATAATTTTATAAATAACAGATTGCTCGTAAAATAATTTATTTTATAATAATTGCTAATAATTACAATAAATAATTAATTTTTTTTTAGTATTCTTTTAGTAAAAAAGACAAATTAATTCATTATTTTAATGATATTTTTAATTAGACTCTTTTTTTTAATTAATAGTGATTATTATTATTTCACAGAAAACTATTTTTTTGAATAAGTAAAAATTATTATTGTTAAAACATAACATTGAAATACTTTCTCTAAAATCACTTTTAATACAACTGCGACCTACATACAAACATAGGCTATGTATATATATATATATATATATATATATATATATATATATATATATATATATTGCATACATGTATGTGAAGAAAGGCACTTTATTGCTTATTCATTGTGCCATTTTATCATTGTACATTGTATTAATCAGTATTGTGTATGTAATTAAGGTTAGATTTTTGATGTTATGGATTTTAATAAATAAATATCCTGTGCTTTTAATTACTTTTCTGTTCATTATTGTACAGACAAGAGCAAAATTTATTTATTTGGTTTTATTTACAGCTTAATTCACAAATTTTATTAAATTTTTATTCAATTTTTTAAACTCGTTATTTGATTGCACTACAATAATTAATTATTTTTTTTACAGTTGTAATAAATCTATATTTAGTCGGTTAATAACATTTGTCGTACAGTAGCACTTAATTTTTTTTTTATGGAAAGAAAATTCAACTATTCTGTTAACATTTATATTTTTACTTAAGATAGAATCCAGATTTAAAGGTTTAGTAGCTACTTTTACTAATGCAACTTACTGGTATATAAAACGTGTAAACACTTTTTGGAGTACTTGTACCGGGTAAATACATATGTATCTAGTATTTAGATACACTAGCCGGTCCGGGCTCGCCCGACGCTCTAGAAAGAGGGCTTCGGCCCCTAGACCTCAACGCATTTGTTATCCTTATGGTTGTTAGAATATGAAATATTTTACAGGTATTCATTAAAACAAAATCAATCGTTTTACTTCATTATATTTCTGTTGCCATGGTGACAGAAATATAATAATGAAGTAAAAGGATACCTTTTTCTTTAATGACAACTGTTTTATTAATAAATTTATTTCCGAAGAGGTTAGGGCCTCGATGTGCGGCTTCAGACCTTCCCTGGTATAACACAGATGTATCCTGAAAATTTTAAAGCGATCGGTTGGCTGGTTCTCGCGTGATTTCTGTTGAAAACAGACAAACTTTCGCATTTATAAGATTTATTTAATAAATTAAAGATTTTTAAGTTGTGATTTTTAACACAGCTCTAACCCCAATGTTTTCCTTTTTTATCCCCAAAACAGAAATATAATTATAGATAAATCATTCGTGCGCTTCATTCAAAATAATAAAAATCCCTTTCGGCACGCCGGAAGGCGGAGGTAGATTTCACTGGTGTTAAGTAGGGGATAAAAAAGATTTCCACCTTAAAGTGAAGAAAAACTTCACATTTACTCAATACGACAATGGTTGCATGTGAAAAAAGTGTTTCACGTGTTTAGAAAACGACAACCCCCATCATCTTACAATTCCAGCAACATTTTGTTCATCCCTTGACGTAAGGGTTAGTCATATCAAAATTTTTTCAGATAAAAGTTTTAGGTAATGTTTAGAGGACTAACGATCACTTGAAACCGATTCGATTCTATGCCGATTAAGGTAGGTATGATTTTTTTTATCTTCAAAACCCTATTTTTTCCACCCCTGGACCAATGATTGGTGATATCAAAAAACTTTACTTAGGTAAGTTTTAGATTCTTATCCAAAGAATAGTAGAAATTTTAAACGAATTCGATATTTTACTTAATAAGAAAGTTATAGCGATATTTTTTTTCGAAAAAGCCTCCCCCATTTCCACTTCTACGGTCCAATTTTGGCCGTTAACGAACTCAACCGAGATTTTGGGACGAGTTATTTTTAAGGAACAATTTGAAAGTGATTGGCGCAAAATTACGGCAGTTATCGTTTCCACAAGAAAGTGAAATAAATAAATATATATATTTAAACTTTAAATATATATATATTTATACTATATATATATATATATATATATATATTTATACTATATATATATATATATATATATTTATACTATATATATATTTAAACTTTTAAGCTGATAGTGGTTTTGGGGTCTGGGAGATGTGAAAGGCGAAGATATGTCGAAATTTTCCGGAAGTTGAAACATTCTTATGAAATCTGCGAAAATGTGAGCACATACAAAAAACAAACCAACGCACCATCATGCTTTTTTATTGAAGGGAAAAGAGAGCTATTTGAAACAGTTATTAGAATAATTGGGAAAACAAGAAATTCTTTTTAAATTATGTAAAAATATTTTAGTTAGTTTTAATTTAGATAATCATTTCGATTATTAAACAGTCATTATAAGTAGTTACTGAGGAATTTAAAAATTCTAGCCGCACTAAAAAAGGTTGACCAATTTTTCCTTTCTTTAGTTAACCCACCCAGTCGTAGTCTCTTCACTCAATTTCTTACCAGATTAAACCTATCATTATCTTCCGAATGTCGTCTAGGTTTCGTTCCATTAGGCCTCCCGATGAAAACCCTAGCAGCTACTCTTTCGTTCTTCACTCGTGCAACGTATCGCGTCCAGCGGAATGTACTACTTTTAATCATACGATCAAAATCCTTTTTATGCCCTCAACGTTTAAACATTTTTTTTTATAAACTTTTACAGTTAAAGGAAAATTACAAGCGGTTTTAAATGACTAAAACAAACTTGTTTAGATTAGTTTTTGTATTTTTACATTATAAAAATTGTATCAAAAGTCATACATACAATATTAGACTATTTAGGTGGCCAATAACCAGCTATATCCTGAAGGATTGTCTCAAATGGGTTTGCTCCTGCTGGAAATCGTTTACGCCACATAAATTCATACAGATAACTATCCAGCATCTGTGAATGATTACGAAAACGGCGCCTAAAACGTGGTTTAGCCACATCCCACATCCTCTCCACTGTATTGGTGTGTACCCCTGTTACCTGATCAATAAAATTTTGACTACGGTTAACTGTTTGGTGATCATACTCTTTGTTAGCGCTTCCGATTCCGTTGGAGGATTTCCATTGATCAGACATGATTAGTGATCCATGTTCAGTAATTTCAATTATTATAGGCATAAGTGAAGCAAGAGATCTGTTCTCAACAGCGTACAAGAAACACTGTTTGGTTTCCCGACAAATTTCTCCATATACCCGTTGTTGTTTTGGTACTCGACCAACATTGTACTTACGTTTAGCAAATACAGATTCATCAGTTTCAATAGTTAGATCAAAACCACCTATTACTAGCGGTTTTGCTAGTAATTTTGCAGCATATACCTCTTGCAAATAGTTATTCCAATCTACAACTGTGTTGTGATTAATGCCCAGTTCATGTTCGCAGAAGTCTTGAGACGTAAGCTTGTGGCTCCAACAATAGATAAACATCAAAATTTTATCATACCCCAACTTTGAATGGTCTAGCCAAGTTTTAGAACGCAGTTGAACCTGTCGGCACAAGTATTTTGCACAACGCCACGTTTCACGACTATCAGTTATACTAAGGGTCATTTCGTAACCGCCACACTGTTTTCGTTAGGTGAAATATTTATTCTGATAAAATTCAACACACCTTTCTTTAGATTTGCCCACCTCGTACAGTTCAAAAATATTGGTAGGCAGATAGATCCATGGTTAACACAATAAGCACTAAGATAGAAACGAGTAATAAGTTTAAAACTGAATCGTTATCATTACTAAGGTTGACCAGTTACGACGCGTGGCGATGCGTAGACGTACTGTTATCAATGACTAAGGTAGATAAGATAATAACCTGAACCGAAATAGCTTGAAATGTTTACTCTAAGGTCAATTATTTGAACAGTAACTAAAAAACATTGTTTAACAAAGTATCTAGTCCGTAGAAAAACATTTAAGCGTTGTGGGCATATAACGGATTTTGACCAATCATATCACCTACCCACCAATTGCACCATTCATGAATTCTAATTTCACATTTCCATTTCGTGCTTCTGCTCGCAGTGCCCCACAGTTCAAATTCCATAGGTCCACATAAGTTTTAGAATTGTTGAATATACCAGGAGCTTATTAGAAAAAGATAATTGAGAACGCCTGCCCAGCAACCAGAATATTTTTTTGAACTTTATCTTCAAGTTGCCTTCTCTTCTCTTTGATATGAAAATTTCCACGTTAGTCGACGGTCGAGTTGTAGACCTAGGTATCTCACTCACAGTCTCAGTTTGCGTAATTAAAACGCCATCAAGGTGGACCCGTGGGCAGTCACCTCTCTCACCTCTCCTCATCGTGAATGTCACACGGTTCGATTTTGCTTGATTAAGGCGTGTTCTTCATGTATCCAATCACCGGTTTATTAAATCCAACTCAAATTGTAGGATATTCGACAGTATAGTTGAATGCTGGCATTAACAGCGAGAACAGCAGTGCCATCCGCAAATGAAGCGACAGTAACTACGTGTGTAGAGTCGGAAGATAAAAAAAATCAATGTGAAATTATGTAATTAAAATAAATCCTAGAATTAATCCGATTTTCAAATAGTTTAAAAGTTTTATTAAACTTCGTAGAGCTCTGTTTTGCATTTAAGATGCAATAAAGAGTCCTAGGAATTCCCGACTTGTTTGAGGACGTGGACAACACTTCGTTATATTTCTCCTGAGGGAAATGTTCTTCTAGGTTGCCGCGTAGAATATTAAATGAAAACTATTTGAAATATTTTACTATAAAACCTTTCCTTTTATTTTCCTTTTTTCCTTTTTTCAATTATAATTATAATTGAAAAAGGGAAAATTTTCACTTTTTTCAGGTAGAAATAAATAGAAAAACGTTATTTTTTTTAACAGTAATTCATAAAAAATGTTTATTAAAATTAATACAAATTTACGCATAAGTGCGACAAAATATAAAATTTTTTCAAAATTTAACAATTTTTAGCCTAATTTTATGTAGTTATAATAGAGTTGAATGTTATGGTGGCGTCATTTTGTTTCTTTTCTTTTTCCTGTTTAGCCTCCGGAACTACCTTAAGGTACTTAAGAGGATGAATGAGGATGATATGTATGAGTGTAAATAAGAGTATAGTCTTGTACAGTCTCAGTTTGACCACTCCTGAGATGTGTGCTTAATTGAAACCCAACTACCAAAGAACACCGGTATCCACGCTCTAGTATTCAAATCCGTGTAAAAATAATTGATTTTATTAGGATTTGAACGCTGGAACTCTCGACTTCCAAATCAGCTGATTTCGAAAGACGCGTTCACCACTAGACCAACCCGGTGCGTTATGGTGACGTCACTCAAGTTAATGTTTCTTAACCCACCGGGTTGATCTAGTGGCTGATTTGGGAAGACGTCTACCCAAATCAGCTGATTTAGAAGTCCAGCATTCAAGTCCTAGTAAAGGCAGTTATTTTTATACGGATTTGAATACTAGAACGTGGATACCGGTGTTTTTTGGTAGTTGAGTTTCAATTAAGTACGCATTTCAGGAGTGGTCAAACTGAGACTGTACAAGACTACAGTTCATTTTCATTCATACATATCATCTGAAGTATTATCTAAAAGGTAATTACCGGAGGCTAAACAAGGAAAAAAAGAAAGTTAATGTTTCTTAACTGTTAACTGTAATACTATTAACAATAAATTTGATATGTTAAACTTTGTCTCTGTTTTTAGAAAATTAAACATTTGCATTGTTTTTCATATTACTAACAGTTTTATGGAAATCTCATTTAAAAAAGTTTTTTTTAGAAGAGTATATAACATGTTAATTAAAGAATGCCTGAGAACCGAATTCTAAAACAACTAGTCACAAGGAATATTAACAAAAAAACCTGTGGAAAATATGTTGGAGAAATCCAAAGAAATCTTCAAGAAATTAGTTTGAGGGTTGAGGACGCTTGTGATAAAATGAAAATTAACTACGCACTTCAATACAATTGATTCAACGTTAAAAAATTAGAACGGTAACAAAGTGGAGGTCACAGACGAGATCGGAAAGGAAGATAGAATGAAGAAATACAGAGAAAATCGGAAAGCCAGACTAATACAGAAATTCAACACGAACTGAAAATATGGATGAATAAAGTGGTCCAATGTGGGGCTTCACAAGCAAAAAAAAAAAAAAAAAAACTCATTACCGAGCAAATTCATTTAAAATATTGATTTTTGATGTAATAAGCCCTAGTTTTAAATATCATAATTATAAAATTAAAATGACTGTAATGATTGCTTCTGACTAGTTACATTAAGTGGTTATGGGTGGCAAAATGGATATATACTCGTAGGTTACTAAGACATCTTCTAATAGATATTCATTCACAATAGCACTCTGGTGGTAAGATATATAAATAATATCTTCGACAATAAAGACCGAGTTTATTAATGAATTGTTTTAATTATTATAAACAATTAGTTAATTTTAATTTTCTACCTTTATTTCATGTATGTTAATTAATAATCCTCATGTATTTAATTTGTTTATCTGAATGGTATTTCTTGTATTTAATACTTCCTTGTACAAAGTAAAGGAAGTATTGTGATCGCGAAAGATTTCGGTTTTCAAATTTCAACGGAAATATCTATTTTAACTATCCCTCAATCCATATTGACTCGGTTAGATGTGACGTCTGTACGTACGTACGTATGTATGTATGTATTTCGCATAACTCAAAAACGATTACCTGTAGAATGTTTAAATTGTGGATTCAGGACTGTTGTAACATCTCGTGGTGCACCTCCCCTTTTGATTGAAATCAACTGAACCAATAGTGTCCCAAAAAACAAACAAATTGGATTTTGGACTTTTTCTTAACTACAGTTATAAGCCCTCATTGAAAGCTTTTCATTGATATATCATAAGTGGTACTTATTTTCATTGGTTCCAGAGTTATAACCAAATAAAATTCTAATTAATGAAATATTTAGATCTTACTAGGGGAAGGCACATCGGTTCGATTCGACTTCATTTCCACTTTTTTTTAATTGAAATAATTTGATTTATTAATAATTATTAATCTTCCGATTGTAAAAAAAAAGTTTCACGATAAATAGTAATTCAAAAATAGTAATAAAAAAGAAAAATATCAGAAGTTGTTAGTGAAATAAAATTTTATGTACTTTTCATTTTAAAAAAATGTATATAAGTAATTTAATAGGTGTACAAGGAAGTAATGTGGTTTCAAAATATATAGAACGATAAATTACTTTTTCTGATTATTTTTTTAAAAAATGTTTTTTGTTAAAAACCATTCTTGGTTATAAAAAGGTTTATTAAAGTGGTTTTTCAAAAAAAAATTATAAAAAAAAGTATTTTACTATCAACTTATTTCAAGAGAAATAAAAAGTATAAATCAGCTACTTAATTTAAGCAGTTACGTATTACGGGCTCATAATCAAAAAATCTGATGCAGACACCAAATGACTTCCTTGAAAGCCTATTAAATTACCTATATACATATTTTTTTAAATGGAAAGTACATAAAATTTTGTTTGACTAAAAACTTCTGATATTTTTTCATTTTTTTATTGTTATTATTGAATTATTATTTATCGTAAAAATATTTTTACAATCAGAGGTTAATAATTATTAATAAATTAATATATTTAAATTAAAAAAAAAAGGTTAAAAAAAGAGATGAATTCCGATTCGAATCGATGTGCCTTATTTTTATAAGATCCAAATATTTCATTAATTAAAAGCTTTATTTAATTAATTAAAAGCAAATATTTCATCATTGTAAAGCTTTCAATGAGGTCTTATTACTGCAGTTAAGAAGTCCAAATTCCAAATGTTTTGGATTTCGGGCTTTCTTGGACATATTTGGTCAAGTCGATTGCAGTCAAAAGGAAAGGAGCACAACTAGATGTTACAACAGTCCTAAATCCAAAATTTCGACATCCTACGGCTAATCATTTTTTAAGTTATGCAAGGTACATACGTACGTACAGACGTCACGCAAGAACTAGTCAAAATTGGTTCAAGGATGTCAAAATGGGTATTTTCGTTGAAATCTGAAAACTGAAATTTTTTCTATCACAGTACTTCCTTTACTTCATATAAGGAAGTAAAAACGTAAGGTATTGCTTTCGGTCGCACGATTGTCTTGAGGGGGGGGGGTGAAAATGAATTTTCTTTACGTTTTGTGGTACGAGTACACGGAAACACCATCCGTTTAAAATGTGATTTTCTTATATATATTTTATACATAGGCCTTTATATATATATATGGGCCTATGTATAAAATTTGTGGTTTAAAAAGCTCCAAAACTATTAGTATAACTCCATTAATTTCATTGAAATTATTTAGATATGCTGTAGTAATGTATCTGAAGTTAAGCATGTGAAAATTTGATGAATATTGGTACAGTCGTTCTTCGGTTATGCTCAATTTAAGTTCGACAACAGACAAATATAACCTCAATTTCATGTTATTTTGACTCTGTATTCGTGTATTTTTCATACGCGCTTTTGCAGTGAGTCACAGTGGTGAGTGAGTTTAAAATTGATGCTTGGGTGTAGGGTCTAGTAGTTATTTATAATTATTTCATTTAATTACGAATATAATAATTTAATTTTTTTTATAAACAGAAAATAAATTTTAATATTAAGTAAATAAAAAAATTATACTTATTTTACTTTTTCTAATTTAATTTATGTTCTGTATATTAATTGCAGAAAAAATTATACAACATAAAATAATGAATAGTCGATTTTCTCTATGCAAGAATTGTTTCTATATTTTTCTTTAAATTTAAAAATGTTTAAGTTGAAAAATTAGTAAGTTTTAATTTTAATCTAACTGAAATATATAGAACGATAAATTATAATTTGAATCTTACAACGGTAAGGCACATCGATTCGAGCCAGACTTTATCTCCTTTTTTTAACTTTTCTTTTAAATTTAATTACCCGTATATTGATTTATTAGTAATTTTTAGCCTCTGATTGTAAAACTATTTTTACGGTAAATAATAATTCAATAATAACAATAAAAAAATGAAAAAAATATCAGAAGTTATTAGTGAAACAAAATTTTATGTACTGTTCATGTTAAAAAAATGTATATATGTAATTTAATAGGCGTACAAGGAAATCATGTGGTTTCAAAATATCGTTCATAGTTCTATAGAACGATAAATTATTTTTTCTGATTATTTTTTTTTAAAAATGTTTTTTGTTAAAAACCATTCTTGGTTATAAAAAAAGTTTATTAAAGTGGTCTTTCAAAAAAAATTTATAAAAAAAAGTATTTTACTATCAACTTAATTTCAAGAGAAATAAAAAGTATAAATCAGCTACTTAATTTAAGCAGTTACGTATTACGGGCTCATAATCAAAAAGTCTGATGCAGACACCAGTAAAAATATAAACCAGTAAATAACATTCCGAGAGTTAATTTCTTGTATTGTTAATTAAGAATCATTGTTTATTTTTATTAATATTAATAGCCCTGTTTAAAGTTCGTTAATGTATGCATTATGAATATAAAATGCAATAAAATTGTTCATGCAGAGCATTTAACATCTTTTTATTCGTAACACGATTTTTCCGTCATCGCAAATTTGATTGCTTATAACTCGATAACGAAGGCATTAACAAAAGAAACGGGTTTCACCATTGTTTTTCTCGTAAAATTTTAAATCGAATTATGTATCATATGTCCATCTTCCTATTTGAAAAAATTAAGTTTGATTCAATATGGCGGGAAAAAATTAAAAACCCACCGTTATGCAAATTTATTTTAACTAGGTAGAATCAAATTTCTTTCTGTTTTTTACTTCTCAGATATCCAATAATATAGCTGTTTCTGTACTTAAATATCACCCGGTATGTATATCAAATTTATTCCAATTTTTTATTTAATAAGTTCTTTTTTATTTTTCCTGTTTAGCCTCCGAGAATTACCGAGTTATTATTTCAGAGGATGAATGAGGATGATATGTATGAATGTACTCTTGTACAGTCTCCGTTCGACCATTCCTGAGATGTGTGGTCAATTGAAACCTGATCACCGAATAACACCAGTATCCACGATCTAGTATTCAAATCCGTATAAAAGTAACTGTCTTTACTAGAACTTGAACGCCGGCACTCTCGACTTCTAAATCAGCTGATTTGGAAAGACGCATTCACCGTTAGACCAACCCGGTGGGTTCTGTTTAATAAGTTAATAGAAATTAGTTGTACATATATAGATTTGTAAAATTTTTTTATGGATTTAAATTAAAAAATTTTATTTGTTAAAAAATTCAAGAAATTTTACTACGTAAATATGTTTTTCTCTATGTTTTTAATAGCATGAAATTTTCTTTTGTTGATTCATCTATGAATGTGAATTTCTTTATTGAAATCACAATGCGTGAAATCTTTGCTGTGAATTTTCAATTGTAGTTTTTTTTATTTAATGCATTTTATTTTGGTGTAAGTTTACATTGCACAATAAATAAATAAATTTATTTTTATTATACTTTTTTTTACACAAATAATGCTGTTTAAGTGCTTTTTAAAAAAAATTGTACGGATACATTTTATTGTTCTACTTCCCTCTTTTGAATCAGCCAGTACATTATAATGCATTATTTATTTGTTACAGAAATTTATACATTAATTTGTATGTCCTGGTTTTTCTTATGACTATAAAGCATTAGTACTAAGCGGCGCCAGTAACAATTGATTTCTCTGGTAATAATTATTTTATTTTATAGTTAATCCCTATAGAGAATGGAGTAAAAATGTCACTTGTAGGGCTGTGTATTTCAACGGAAAAAATTATTGAATGACAACAATACATTTAACCTCGATGAAAAATTTACTTTTTTGCCGAATACGCCAAACCTCATATAGTTATTATTTTAGCGTAGAATACATAGGAAGGTATTCTTCTATGAAAAACCTCACCTAAAGGAAGCGACATTCTACTTTTTTTAAATCTAACGGTACTTAGAGGGCTTTTAATGCTTCAGAAATGGTACCCAAAAGCGTTCATTGCCTTAAGAACCAAATAAAGCAATAAAATTCTCTAAAAACCTCTCAGGTGGTTAAGTAGTAGCGGAAGGTTGAAACACGAGCTCAGAAGCAAATGCAAGAACTGCTGTCTAATAATTTCAATTCATTAATATATTCATTCATTATATTCTAAAAAAATTATAATGAAAAAAAGCTAAAGTAATATTTGAAAGTTTTTTCTAAATTTAAATATTTTACTCTATTATCTATCTGTTATGGAACAAAATTTGGCTCGGCGTTAAGAATGTCACCTCCAGAAAAATTCCGACTAATTAGATAGATTTGATTAAATATAAAATTAATTGAGTACAAGAAATGTAATTTAAAACAAAATAAGATTTTTTTGTTCAATTTAGATTATGTAAATGCGGATTTAAATTGAACATATCCCTATATTTTAGACTATTCGGCCCGTAAAATCCACTTTTTGTTTTTTTCCTTTACTCCTCCAGGAAGGACCGAACTGGTAGGTATAATTCCACCTAAAGGAGCGTCTGGTTACTCTAATAAGCCTTCCCACTTACTAGCTGTATATCCGGCATGGTAGGTCGGCTCACCGGTCATCTCTTTTGAGGAATCTTCTTTTGTGTGCCTTTTTGACGTCGTGTCCGGATAATTCTGCCAAACACGGCGCCAGGTCTTTTCTCTTAGTGTTCAGCCTACTATCCCCTGAAGTCCCCAGAGGTTCATTGGTGCTGTCGCACCTAGGCGTACCAGTACTCGCCTCTGGGGCTGTCCTCCCTACCCTACGCTAATAGCCCAGGCGCTGCTCCTCTTGATCCTCGCTTTTTAACACTTCTTTAGCGTATGCATCTACTCTCCTCCATTGATCTTCACTGTTTAACATGAAGTCCACCAGGTCGTCTGGTGTACACTGAGCAATTCCAGCCCTATTCCGTAGTGTGTCCCATCGTCGACATCTGAAGACTGTGTGTTTCACAGAGTCTCCCTCCTCACAAAACATACATGTCGATGACTCTCGTTTACCAATTTTATGTAGGTAATCCTGAAAATTACCGTGTCCCGTTAAAATCTGTGCTGCGTAATAGTTTACATCTCCAAATTCCCTTCCGTTCCACGCTTCTAAATCACGTATGTTCCTCTTGGTCCACTGTGCCACCCCTCTTGCTCACCACCTGTTCTACCATTCGGTGATCAATCTTGTTATGGCATCTTTCTTACTCAGGCCTTGTGCTATTTCTACCCTTTCATTCACTTGCAACTCGATTGGCGGTACCGAAGCAAGAACATATAATGTTTCGTACGAAACCGTCCGGTAGGCAGAAACTACTCCTATCAGGGCTCTTCTGTGCAACTATTCACACGTGATAGATTCCTTTTAGCTCGTAAGGCTTTCCCTCACACTGATGCTGCGTATAAAATAGATAAGGTCGCCGTTGATACTACTAGGATTCACTTAGATGCCCTTGGAGCTCTTTTTGACGTTAGTATTGCGTTTGCTTTAACCGTTCTTTCTGCCCTCTTACAGCTGTTGATGATGTGGTCATCACAACCCCGTACGGGAAGACACCCGCCTAGTGACGTTCCGGTCGCCACCCCCCTTCCCGTTTCTTGCCCTGTTGGGCTTTAACAGGAGTCGTCTACCGCCCTCTTACTTTTTACATCTCATAATAATAAGCCTGGCCTCGTTGGGATGCCACCGATGCAAATGCCTCGGTAGACATTTGCATCGGTGATTTAATAACTTAGCTTATTGTCTTTGCTGTAGGCATCATCCGGATGATGATGTGGTCATCCCAACCCCGTAGGGGAAGACACCCGCCTAGTGACGTTCCGGTCCTACATCATCCCCCCACCGCCCGTTGATAATGTGGTCAGTAAACTTTCCACTTTCGGAGTCAACTCAGGGGCTCCTCGGAGCCACGGAGCCTACCATCAGGGTCGCAGAGTTCGTTTCGCTCGCCATTCCCGTCTACCCACAGGACTCCGCCCCCTGGAACCCCGTATTGTTCGTTATCTTCATGATTGTGAGAATAATACTGATAAATAACAATTAAAAGTGTTCAGGCTTTATAGAAACCTGAAAAAGAAACTAAATTACAAAAGACAGAATAATAGTAGCTACGGTTACTAAAGTACACACACCTTTGACGACGAAAAATTCGTAACTTACTTATTTGCCACGGAGGCAGAAATATTGGATGAGATTTTGAAATACTCTATTTGTTTACTATTTACATTCTGTTTCTATTTACATTTATAAACGTGTGTGGGACAGCTGAGCCACAACAATAAAAACATAATAAGAACTAATTTATTATATGCAGTCCACTAAAAATGTGTAAAAACAAGAGTGCAAAAATTGTTTCACGTGAAGCAACATCATACAGATATAATAATGAAGTAAAAGGACTAATCTTTCTTTCATTTTCAACTTCACCCTCCTGGGGAACGAAGAAATAATGAATATCTTTAATATTTAACGTTCAAGAAAGCTCAGGCTTTGGCTTTAGGCTTTTACATTCATACATATCATCCTCATTCATCCTCTGAAGTAACACCTTAACGGTGGATATGGAGGCAAAAACAGAAAAAGAGAAAATGAGCAATTAATATTTTCTTATAAGCCTTTCATGTACTATTTTCATTTCTGACCTGTACATTTAAATGTTCATTCGCCATCACTCCTCACTCGAACTCTCTCTCACTCCATCTCTCTCTCTTTCTCTCTCCTGAGAAATATTTCTTTATTACCAGCTTTTTTCACCAATTTTATTTTAATATCTCTTCGTTTCCGAAATGGGAAATCTTGAAATATTAGTTTACCTCTTGTGAGGTAAATTTGAGTTTTTGAATGAATAATACTAATTTAAGATGTAAAATATTAATCTAAAATAATAATAAAGAATTAAATAATACTAATATTATGTAAAATACTAATGTACTCTTTGAGCATCACATTAAAAAAAATTAAAGTATTCCTTCTATGAAAAAACTTAATTATTTTCAACAGTTCTTTTTTTAAAATTTTCTATTTATACATTTTTTGAGATGACGCGGGATCGACTGCTTCGGTCATTTTGCCCTATGAGAATGGGAATTTGTAGCGTATGAAAAATTCCAAGCCTGACCGGGATTTGAATCTAGGACTTCCGGATGAGACGCTATCACTCTACCATGGAGATCAGCAATTTATTAAAATTATTTTGCGGTCAGAAAAATGTAAATTTTTTTCTATTGAAAACAGTTTTTTCGTTTCTGTTTATGTATTTCCGATATCATAAATTTCTGTATCTGGTACACCTTGTTTTTTTTTGTTTTTTTATGGAAGAGCGGGCATCATCTATAACTATGGTCATTAGCCAGGTGGAAATTGGTAGCGTATGAAAAGATGCCATAACTGATCGGGATTCGAACCCGGTACCTTCCCACGAAATGCGGAGACGCTATCTAACTCAGCTGCGGAGGTGGGGTTGCTTTTAAATTGTTATTTATCTAGTTTCAGATGTTATTTTTTACTCTACAGTTCCTTCATCGTATATTTTTTAATAGATATTTTAAATACAGTATATTTACAGTCTGCTTATTTAATACACTTCTCACATATTCTTTATAAGAAGTTGTTGAACATTTTTTCGATTCCTTTGTTTTATCTAAAAATAAAATAATTTCACTGCGAAGGAGGCGGTTTCACTGGAGAAGGAGGTTAGTCATTTTAATATTTTGATATTATTTCCCTTTATCCTTTGTTGATTTTAAACAATGGTTACGATAAGCGACTTCCTTATCACTATTTCCGCTATATATTCTACTAGTGTTTTATATCTTAATTCTGTCGAATTCTCTTTTAAATATTCAGTAATCACAAACCGCTATCAAAATTTGTCAAAAAAAAAGAAAGAAATGCAAAATTGTAATCAGGATTAACTGATGGTAACCTAGTAATTTAAGGTTTTAGATAAAGCTTTTTTTAATAATTACATTAATTTTTATTAAATGAAATAGAAATTTACCCTGATTCAGAAATTCTCTATTTAATTTTTAAGTAAATATTTTTAAAGTACAAAAAAATTTTAACTTTCACTCTTATAACAAAAAATTTAATTGTATTTTGAGTCAATATTTTATTGGTGAAGGATGTGATAGGATTCAGGCTAATTCTAATAATTTGGTATTAGTGAAAAGGTAATTTGAGATTTAGCATAACCATATTTTTACAAATAACGCCTTGTAATTAAAATAAGAGAAGTACTCTTTAGTTCGTTATTTTAAACAATCATTATAAATTCTATGTCTTATACATATAAGATTTCTATGCAAGAGTATTTCTTCTTTATTTTATGTTAATTACTACTTTCTTTACTTCGTACAAGGAAGTACTGTGATCGCGAAAAATTTTGGTTTTCAGATTTCAACGGAAATATTCATTTTGACTATCCCTGAATCCATTTTGACGTCTGTACGTACGTATGTATCTCGCATAACTCAGAAAAACGACTGGCCAAAGATGTTGAAATTTTGACTTTAGGACTGTTGTAACATCTAGTTGTGCACCTTCTCTTTTGATTGCAATCGATTAAACCAAAAGTGTCCAAAAAAGCTCAAAATCCAAAACAATTCGGATTTTGGACTTTTTCTTAATTGCAGTAATAAGCACTGATTGAGAGCTTTTCAACGATATATCATGGTACTTATTTTCAATGGTTCCAGACTTATAGCCAAATGAGATTTTAATTAATGAAATACTTTGATCTTAAAAGGGGAAGGCACATCGGTTCGAATCAGGCTTTATCTCGCTTTTTTTTAACTTTTTTTCTTTAAATATTTTGATGTATTAATAATTATTAACCTCTGATTGTAAAAATATTTTTACGGTAAATAATAATTTAATAATAACAATAAAAAAAGAAAACTATCAAGTTATTAATGAAATAAATTTTTATGTTTAAAGAAAATGTGTAGATGCAATTTAATCGGCTTTGTGAAACAGGAAGTCATGTGGTGTTGACATCAGATATTTTTAATATTTTCGGGTCAAAAACTATAAAAATACCCTAAATTCGCCCCTTAATTTACCTTCCCAAAATTTCAGGATGTTCTTCATTTCCTCGGAGTATCTGAAATCCGACCGAAATCTTTCGCTAGCCATAACTCGCTAACCCACCGGATTGGTAAATACGACTGCCCAAATCAGCTGATTTGGAAGTCGAAAGTTCCAGTGTTCAAGTCCTAGTAAAGGCAGTTATTTTTACACGGATTTGAATACTAGATCGTGGTTAACGGCGTTCTTTGGTGGTTGGGTTTCAGTTAACCACACATCTCAAGAATGGTCGAACTGAGACTGTACAGGACTGTACACTTCACTTACAATCATCCTCATTCATCCTCTGAAGTAATATCTTAACGGTAATTACCGGGGGCTAAACAGGAAAAACAAAGTAAAACAAGCCGTAATTCGCTAACGAAGCGTTTTAAGGCTTATGTTTATATGACAATTTGCTAAAAGTTTTAGCTGTAGAATCAGCTTCTGAAAGATTTCTGTGTAGTTTTGAATCACTCTGAGTATATAATAATAAACTTATAGTTATAATGTTACATATATACATATATATATATATATATATGTGTGTTTTTTTTTGTTTTTTTTTTTTAACAGGAAATTGGTTTGCACTGTAAACATGAGTTAGTAATACAATCTAAAAGTATCACAATCTAAATCTAAAGTACAATCTAAATTTAAAAGTTAACTTTAAATTTCTTGGTGCCTCAATCAGGAATCATATTCCTGTTTGCTAATCTAAAGGTGATTATATTACTAACATTTTAACAGTGGGAACAGATTTCCTGTTAAGGAAACGTTCTTAAATAAAAAAAAAACCTTAACAGGAAATATCACTCCGCTATTTATATATATATATATATATATATGTATATTTTATATATGCATATATATATATATATAAAATTTCGATATCTATAGGGAAATAGACCTTGATATCTATAAAGACCTTTGTCTTTAAAAATCTGATAAAATATATAACATCAGGTTTGCAAATATATTTTCTTTTTTTTAAGTTTTTACCTTTTTTTTATTCATGAACTTGTGAAGAGGCAACCTACGGTCTGCAGGTCGCGGTTACGTTCTATGACGTCAAATATTTTTTTATTGCTATCCAAACAAGGCAAAACCAGCCAGGCAAAGTTCTTTGTATCCATCCACGCAATGCAACCTTGACTTCAGTTAAAAGGTGTTATATTCTCTTGTTGATTCTTAGAAGAAATCATTTATTTTAATAATACGATGTAAGAAAATGTAGTTAGTTTTTCCTTCTATTTTTACAATAATCCTTTATTTGTTGCTATAACTAATTTGTGTTGCGAAGTTTTTGATGTTAATTGACTCGGGTATTTAGCTATAAACAAATATCATACTTATCATCTTTATAAGATTTTTTTTTTTTTTTATTATTAAAAATTTAGTTTATAGGATAATAAATAATTTTTTCCTTAGGAAATCTAATATAAAAATAGTTCTTTAAGATAAACATAAAAATGACTATCAAAATGTTTTATTTTGATAGTATGTCATAAATTATATGTCAATTAAATCTGAAAATGTTAATTAAAAATACATTTTCTTAAAGTGAGTTAATATGATAATATATCATAATTACACTTTTGATATAAATTTATGATTCATATAAAAATGAACGTTTGTTGTCCTGACTTAATAATTTCTTCACATTTTATAAATACCACTATTATTCAATTAATGATTTATTCTTAAAATATTCTCATCAAACGTACATCTAATTACTCAATAATAAAGTATTTTTCTAATGACATTAAATAGTTTTTATTACATAAATTGAAAATCAGTGCAATCATTTACAATAGATAAATATTTTTGAAAATAAAAACTATTTTGTATTACCGGAAAGTTTTAAATATATTAAAATTAAAATAATGACAATGATACAGGAAATTCAATGTAAGTAATAAAGGAAATGATATGTCTACGATCAATAATGATATACTAGTATTATTAAGCTGTTTTATATGACCCTATTTTATTTCCATAACAGTGTTTTTTGTATTTTGTCAAAAACTTTTACATGCTTTTCTTTAACTTAGAATGATGCGCTTCTTCTATAAGTATTTTCACTCTGTTAAGGACATCGACGGTTGATCTTCCCTTTCTAAAACCAAATTGGTGTTCAGAAAGCCTCTCCCCTGCCGTCACCGCCTGTAAGGTGTACAAATGTGCTTCCATAACTTACCCACGGTGTTAATTAGGCAGAGCGGTCTATATCCTCCAAGGTTATCATCCTTCCGGCCCGGCTATTTTAACAGCATTAATATGGGTCTCTTCCACTCCGTAGGTACACTTATTCTATTAATAGGTTTTTAACTGTCTCTAGCACTTCAATTGGAACAGTCTCCACCAGGATTTGGAAGTCGAGAGTTCCAGCGTAAAGTCCTGGTAAAGGCAGTTACTTTTATACGGATTTGAATACTAGATCGTGGATATCGGTGTTCTTTGGCGGTCGGGTTTCAGTTAACCACTCATCTCAGGAACGGTCGAACTGAGACTGTACAAGACTACGCTTCATTTAGACTCACAAATATCATCCTCTGAAGTAATACATGAACGGTAATTCCCGCAGACTAAAGAAGAAAAGAAAGAAAAAGAAGTCTCCACCAGGATCTTTACTGGTTTTACTGAAATATTATCTGGACCTGGGCCTTTCCTCTCTCTCAGTTTATCGCTGGTCCAACGCACCTCGTTAAGACTAAAAGGTGGGATGTACACTACTACGATTTCACTCCAAGAAGGAATCTTGTTTTCTTCTTTACAAAACAGTGTTCGCAATACGCGTTGAACGTTTCCACTGTTTAAAAGAGGCGGAAAAAAAAGGGGGGGACGTTCTTCAAGAATTTTTAGCTAACAATCTTATATCCGTCCTCCGATGGATCTTCATCTAATCGCTCACGTAGCTCTGCGCATGTTTTGAGATTGGACTCTAATATGATTTTCCTATGAGCCCTGCGTTGGGTAAGGTAGTCAAGCAATTCCGCATCGCAGGCACCACCTCGGCATTTTCTTTGTCAACGCCTTCTCTTTTTCATAAGTGACTTCTTATGGCTCCATATCCACTTCATGGTTCCATATTCGTGATTCCACTTAAGGAGGCGATTGTAAATATATTGGTGGAGGAACAAAAAAAATGTTTTTTTTTTCAAAAAAAGAAGAATAACAAAAACAAAAAACCAATTCGTGCTTAAAAGTAAAAAAAAATAATTCTGTTTTCAAGAAAATTACTTTTAAAAAAGATTTTTATTTATACATGAGTAAAAAGAAAAGCGTGGAATGTGCTCTAAATATAAGTCGTTGTACGAGTATATGAGCGCGCACCCCATGCTATTCTTTTTAGTCATACATAAATAGAAAACCTTTTCAAAATTAATTTTCCTGATAACAGAATTATTTTACAGATTGTGTCTTACTGAATTTTTAAAGTTCGATGTTGAATTTTAAATAAAAATAATCAATTATAATGAAACATAACTTTTTACAATAAGCTATTTTTAATGTTTATCAGTAAAAGTTGTTTGCTGTTTTTTCAGAAGTGATCAGAAGATGGCGGAAAACAAGGGCAACAGTAAAATCAGTTTAATTTTACAAAGAATTCCTGGGAAAAATTTATTTTCCTTCTGAAAAGAATTCTGTAATTTTGATTTGTCTTCACTTTTGTTTCGGTTCATGGCTGTTTGCCTCGCATTCAATCGATAAATGCCACTTAATTCATGGGCTAGTCTGGAAATAAAAGCTTTTTGGGCCTTACCACCTTCAAACATATTTTCATCAGCCTTTTCCAACTTCGCATCTAGTGGGGAAATTTTGAGAAAGTAGAGTTTACAGAAATTTATTGTGGGTTTGTTTGTTTGTGTGTGTGTGTGTGTGTGCGTGCGCGCGTGCGCGCCCGCGCCCATAGCTTTTCCTATATATTTACTCGTATATATAAGAATTTATTTTCTTTTATATATATATATATATATATATATACATTAAAATTAATAAAATTATAAAAAAAAATTATAAAATTAATAAAAATTATATATATATATACAGTGGCAGCTCATAGCTAAAATTGTGGGGGTGCTGCTCCAGAAAAACTTTTTTTGGGCCTTTTCAAGGCCATGGTTAAAGTGTCTGTAAAATAAAAGAACTGAAAAGAAAATGAAAAAAATAGAATAGCTGGAAGCAGGATAATAATCTAATTATACACTTTATCACATTCAAGAATACAGCACACGGGTTTTAAGCACATTGCGCTTGAAAACCTGTATTTGGTTTAATCGAATAAATAATAAAATGTCAATACAGGTATTTTTTAGTATTAGATAATAACTTAATAAAATCTCCGCTTAAAAACACTATTTTAATTTTCTATGTACACAGAAACAAATACACAATTAATTTTTACTAATTACCTTCCCTTTCGTCCTTCCAGCATGTTTTTGGACAGATCTGGCAATCAAAGAGCCCTTGTTTTCTGCCATCTGCTGATCATTACTGAAAAAACAATTAAGCCGCTTTCATATTTCTTCAACCGAGTAAACTCGAAAAGGGAACGAACAAGGAACGTTCCATGCACATGCGGAGTAAAAAAAAAACTACCTTCCACCAGCACGACAAGGTCGGCACTGCGAGAACGACAGTGCTCTCTCACCCTTGCAGCCTAGCGTGCAACTTCCTATGTGCGCATGCTCACAATAGCCGCTGGTACTGTGAAGTGCACAGCTCCATACAAAATTGTTTTTATCTTTTTCATAAACTCTGCTGCTGACATTAAGGTAAGGATTATATATTGTACAAGCATAAAGAAAGAATTAAAGAAAAATAAATGTTATCGATAATTTATAGTGAAAATAGGGGTGCTGCAGTTCCACAATGCCTGTACGCGAGCCGCCACTGTATATACGAGTATATAAAATGATCCTATTATCTATCTTATTGTAGATTTTGCAATATTGTAGACAGCTTTACATTTATCCATACTTCAGATAAATTGTTTAATACCTATTTCATTATAATTATCCATCTATTTATTCTGTTCAAAGATTTGAAGAAACCAACGTATATACAGGATTGTGAAAAAATTATCCATTTTTTCACAATTTAATTTATATCTTGAATTTAATTATAAAATCGTGATAAAAAATATCTTAAGATATTATATTAAACAAATTTCTAGATTTAAAAAAGTGCAGTAGTGTAACATATGCTCGGAGCAATATAAACACCCTTCTTCAAACAAAATAATACAATGGAATTGTTTCTAAATTTCGATTTGTATAAATCAGAACGGAATTTAAAAAAAAAAAAACTAACTTACAGCTTTTTAATGTAGAGTCAACTTTAAAAAATATAAATTATTTCTTTTTTTTACTTTATAGTGCATCTTTTTTTTAAAATTATTTTATTTTCCTTTTTTTGTGTGTTGTAAATTAAATGTTAAATAGTCCAACAAAAATCCATGAATGTATAGAATAAATCGCTTGCAAGAAATACATAGCCAAGAAATTAATGTTTTTATAAAGATAAGTAAAGAAAAACAGACAAATGAAGTATACGTTCAAAATACTACTTTCGAACATGAACAAGAGCTTTGGAATGTGTTACATATATAATTAGTTTATTTTTTTCATGAGTTCATATGAAAATATTTTGAATATTATATTTTCATCTTGCTATATGCATATCATTATGGATCAAAATCTGTTATATGCCCACAACACTTAAATATTTTTCTATAAACTTTTACTGTTAAGTCTATAGACTTTTACTGCTTTGTTTTCAGGTTAAGGCTAGTGAAAGATTTCGCCGGGATTTCAGCTCTTCTATTAAAAAGAAGTCCTACTGTAATTTTTGGGACCCAAATTAAGGAGTAAAGTTGGTGGTTTCTTATGTAGTTTGAGCTATGAAATAGGATAAAACAGGTGCTAAATTGTAACTCCAGTATTATTTAAGATATCTGACGTAAAACAAAATTTGATGTCGAAAAATAAGTTTTTTGTACGTTTGTAATACAATGGTTTGTAATTTGAATGGTCGAACTGAGAATGTACAAGACTACACTTCATTTACACTCATACATATCATCCTCTGAAGAATTATCTAAACCGTAGTTATCGGAGGCTAAACAGGAAAAAGAAAGGTTTGTAATACAATAGCTTTGTTAAATGACTAACAGATGCGGAAGATTTAGTAACGAATGTTGTAGAGAATTTAATTATACTATTAAGGGATAATTTCAAAAGGTCATCAGCAAAAGTCACCTTTGTTAAAGGTTAACAAAGAAAGATTATGATCTATCTTTACCTGTTTACCCTCCGGGAAGTACCGTTCAGATAATACTTCAGAGGATGAATGAGTGTAAATGAAGTGTAGTCTTTTACAGTTTCAGTTCGACCATTCCTAAGATGAGCGGTTAATTGAAACCGAACCACCAAAGAACACCTGTATCCACGATCTAGTATTCAAATCCGTATAAAAATAACTGACTTTACTAGTAATTGAACGCTAGAACTCTCGACTTTCAAATCAGCTGATTTGCGAAGAACCGTTCACCTCTAGATCAACCCGCTGGGTTAAAAGGTTATAATCTAACCAAACTTAACGTACGCTCACTTTGCTCTCTAGTCAAGGTTAGCAAGCGAAGCGAGCATAAGTTAAGTTTGGTTAGATTATATTTATAATTTTATAAATATTATAAGTTCATGTGTAAGTAAAAAACATTAACAAAGTATGTAGTGTATAAAAAAATGTTTAAGCGTTCTGGGCATATAACAAATTTTGACGATCATTATGCTATAATAATCAAATATATCAATCAATAAGTAAGATAACAAATGAGAGATAACTTTAAAATAATTAATGTACGAGTAAACAATTTAATTTTTCGTTGAAAATATATTCCACTTAGAACTAACTAGAACACCAGATAAACTTCCTTTGCAAATCATTTACATTGGTTCATTTGGTATTAATGATTAAACATAGCCTATATTTTAAAAATAAAAAATATACAGTGTCCCACGAAGAAAGGGAGAAACTTTCAGGATATTTTCTACTGATAAAAAAATGAAAAGAGTTCATATAAGAATACGTCTCGAAACCCTTTGTTTTCAGGTTAAGGCTAGCGAAACATTTCGCCGGGATTTCAGCTCTTATTTTAAAAAGAAGTCCTACTGTAATTTTGAGGACCCAAATTAAGGAGTAAAGTTGGTAGCTTCTTATGTAGTTTGAGATATGAAATAGGATAAAACAGGTTCCAAAACTGTACCGCCAGTATTATTTAAGATATATGACGTAAAACAAAATTTGATGTCGAAAAAGAAGTTTTTTTTAGGTTTGTAATACAATAGCTTTGTTAAATGACTAACAGATACGGAAGATTTAGTAAAAAATCCTGTAGAGAATTTAATTCTGAGAAAATTAATGTAAATACAACCAATAAAATTGTTTAAAAATAGGTTTTTTTATTTGAAGCAAAACAAAAGAAAAATATACAGAAAATCGAATTATTCTTTTTGTGGGGAGGAAGGGAATAGCAATTACGTATGCCCCATAAGGAACAGTGTCAAAGTCTCTCAGGTTCCGCAAGGTGTTAATTAAAGTGCGTATGTGTTCCTGCGCCTTACCGACTAAACCTAACCCCCCTCAAAAAAAAACCCCCAGTTTTGAAGCATTACCACGGCCTCGGCGAGAGCCTTCGTACTCAGCGGATTCAGTGTCCCTGTGCGTCATCACCGTCGCTGATCCATGCAAGCGCGGCCCAGCGGACAGCTCAGCAGGGAACTGCCTTTCACGCCTTCGTCTTCCGGTCGTGCTCTTCTTACTTTCTCACAGGACTTTTCCCAGAAACTATAATTCCGCTGGTGACACTGTAGAGATCCTACCGAGTACCCAGCTCAGTCAGCCAGCATTCCAGTTCTCTCTTCTATTTCCTTTGTACCGAGAATATTTGCTATCATACTTCCGATTGTCTAGTTTCTTTCGACGTAAATTCTAACATTTTCCGGTGTCAAGCTGGCTAGTTCAGGCGAGACCCTAAAAGTATTCCATACCTAATAAAAATTATTTTTAATACAGCAAAACAAAAAAATAAAATGCTAATTTAACAAAAAAAAAGGAAAATCGCCTTTTACTGTCACCAACAAAGACAGAACCCTAACTGGATATTTACAAACTTAAAGAATTTAAAAACCCTTAATAACTGGATTAGAGAAACTGAAAGAAATACAGAACTGAAAATAACAAAAGAAGACATCAAAGAATGTTTACCTTTGAGAAAAAAAAATTTAATTAAAAAATTCTATTGACTGAATACTGATTAATAAAAAATTTTGATAAAAATGAATCAAATAAGATGGAAGAATAATGTTTCAATTAACGTATGACGTAATTGTTGGAAGAAGGCTTTTCTCCATAGTATTTCGTAATTAGACACAAAAATTGAATTTGATCAAATTTAATTTAATTAATTACGAAATTGATATTTTAATATATTTTCTATTGCAATAATAAATGGCATTCTTTTAATGTTGATAATGAATAAAGAAAAAACTTCAAGTGGAAATATTTATATTGAGGTATAGAGTTTTGGGAATGACGTGTTTTACAGCTAGAATATTTTTGACGATTCAATATTAACGAATTAGTTACAGTTGTTACATGACTAACTTAATACCGTGAACTGTGAACGTTCAAATTATAGCAACCATCTTTTTTTTTATTTCTTTTTTTTTATTGGAGAAGATGACTCTAAGAAGAATAACAACTGCAATCTGATTTTTATACACAACCTTAACACAGAATTTTGCTTCATGTATTTTAATACGTAAACTATCCATGTACATTTTTTCTCTTCATTTTCACTTTTAACTATATACAACAGTTGGAAGGAAGTAAAATATTCTTTCATAACATAGTGTGTCTTTTAACAATTTGTTTTTGGTTAGGAGGGGAAGGCAGGCGGTTGTTTCAAATTTAGTTGATCTAAACAAAGAAAAATTTGTACATGATTTTCATCGGATGAAAGAAATGCCACAAAATAATAATCTATAGTTTTTTTCAAAACAATAAAAACAAGAAAATTGGTATCATCTTATTGAAGGAAATAGGATTTTTTAATCCTTAATAAAATAATAAAAAATTTCATCTCAAATTAAAGTATTATTTATAAAATGTCAAATACCAATTTTTCTTTAACGGTTATTAAAATAAACTCGAAAATAAAAAACGCCTTAAAAACCATTTCTAAGATAGTAATAATAAATCTAAAACTATATGGTAATTTTGTTATTAAACAATTTTTATCAATACAAGGAATTATTGTATTGGGATTCATAAGCTCAACACAATAGAAGAGAAAAAAAAAATTCCAGTGACGTTGAAATAATAAAAATTTTAATAATTAAGTAAAAATTATTTATAAAAAATTTCAAAAAGAATTTTTTTTAATGAAAATTAAAAACCGTTATTTACTTCGAAAATTGTGCCATGTTATTTTAGACATACTTAATCAAAAGCGGAAAATTTAGCTTAAAAATAGTTTAAACAAGTCGAACTCTCAACTCAGACTGCCCACAATAACCTGATTACACGTCCATTTATTTAAGTAGAAGGATTGGATAAGATAAAAATCTATCTCAAGAATGCCAGAAATAACATAACCTTTCAACAAACGATAGAAATACGAGATCTGTAAATAAAGTAATCAGAGTAGTTTTTTTTTTTTTGGCAGCCTAAGTGGCAACACTGTAAAGTTACTTAGTAAACATATGGTTATATGAACAACTGATTTATTTTAGGTATTAATATTTTTAGTTTATTGTTGCCGCGTGAGACGTAAAAACACTTTTCGTGAAACGAGTTTTTGTTGTGCGTTACAAAAATGACTGATACTAATTATGAGTAACGTTGTGCGATCAACTTTTGTGTTAAACTAGGTGAGAATGCTACAGAAACCTTTTAAAAATTAAAAAGGGGCGTATGAAGATGACGCTCTGTCACGAACCAGAGTTTTTAGGCAGTTTAAAGCATTTTCAGATGGCTGGGAATCAGTTACGGACGATCCATACTCTGGAAGACCATTAACATCAAAAAGTGAAGACAGTGTTGTGCGAATCAGAGACTTGATACGGTACGACCGGCGATAACTGTCAGAATGATTGCAGAACAATTGAATTTGACTGTGAATTCACAGTCAATCTGCAATCATTCACAGTCATTCTGCAATCAATCACAGTCCATCAAATTTTGATAAACGAATTGGACATGAAAAAGTTTGTGCAACATTGGTCCCAAAAAATTTCACTGTTGAACAGAAAACCAACAGGGTGGAAGTGTGCCGTGACCTTCTAGGGCGAATTGAAACAGATTTGATTTAAAAAAAAAAAATGTTATTACTAGTGATGAACTTTGGTTATTTGAGTACGACCCACAAACAAAACGCCAGACCAAGGAGTGACACACTTGAAACTCACCACGTCCCAAAAAAGCAAAAATAAGCAAATAAAAAATTCTATTCTATTAAAGAAGAATAAAACTATTCTTCGATAGTAATGGTATTGTCTATAAGGAGTTATTGACTACAGGACAGACTGTAAATCAATATATTTATCGAAAAATTCTTGAAAGACTGCGGAAAAGAGTTACCCGTGTGAGACCAGCCATGAAAGACAACTGGATGCTGTATCATGATAATGCATCTTGTCACACTGCACTCTTAATTAATGAGTTTTTGGCAAAGAAAAACATTCCTGTAGTTCCTCAAGCACCTTATCCACCTGACTTGAGTCCCTGCAATTTTTTCCTGTTCCCGACTTTAAAAACCACCTCAAAGAACACCATTTTGGAACAGTAGAAAACATTAAAAAGAAATGTAACAACCATCTGAAGGATATTCCGGTTTCCGAGTTCCAACTCTGCTATGAAGAGAGGGAAAACCATTTGAAGTATTGCGTGGCTTCCCAATGGAACTATTTCGAAGGCGATAGAATCCATATTTGACTGGATTGTAAATAAAAAGTTTTTCTGAATCAATCTCATTACTTTATTTACACACCTCGTATGAAAACTCTATAAGTCGGTTTCCTTTTTAATTCCTTTTGCCCAGCGTGTATTCACCCACTATATTTCCTTCCTTGCCTTTTCCAGTGCTTGCAATCCAATCTTCAACTATTGTTAAATTTTCATCTTCTTTTATGTGTCTAATTACCTCGTCAATTTCTTCGTTTATACACTCTACCTCGTCATCATGGGCGCTTGTAGACATATGGACGTTTACAATTGTTGTCGGTTTAGGTTTCCATTTTATCCTTATTACAATGATTCTATCGCTATACATTTTGAAATACTCTACTCTCTTCCCTATCTTCTTGTTCATTACGAAACCTACTCCTGCCTGCCCTTTATTTGAAGCTTAGTTAATTATTCTAAAATCACCTGACCAAAATGTCTATATGTCTATATATTTACCTTTAACATTATTTAATGTATTTATATTTTATGTGATTAGTTAATATGGACTTCAATTATACATTTTTTTTTTTTATCTTTTAATTAGTTTTGTATTCTCTGATGCTGCGTGATCAAGGTTTTACCACGGTTTCCCTTGATCCACTCAGAAAAATGCTGGGGCAGTTTCTTTTTTATCCTTGAAATAGTATGCTTACGTATTCCTGACGTGATCTTTATAATGTGTTATTATGTATCGATCAGAATAAAACATTTATTTATTATCAATTTTTATTTTATTTAAATGAAGTTTTACATATATATATATATATATATTATTTATAGAAGAAAAATATGGTATTACTTTTGGTCGCACGGTGGGTACTACTCGCACCCCGGAAGCCGGCAATATAAATAAAACTGTTTTTAACAAAACGGATACTGTTATCAAAAAAGTAATACACACATTTCTATTATCAAAATCTGTTTTTAATTTAGAATTTTCAAAAAAAAATACATGTTAAATATATGTAATAAACAATAGATATACAATAATAGATAAGAAACAGTGTTTAAGCGTTCCATATAATAAGCAAAAAAAAAAAAAAAATTGTTACCGACCCGATGTCATTTAGTTAACAACGAATAATCATAAGACTTGTATTATTTCTGTAAATGTGATTTGTATTACATATAAATGAAATCGGGCCGGTAAAAGTTTTGTAGCAAATTTGTCTTATTATATGGAACGCTTAAACATTGTTTATTATTTATTATTGTATATCTGTTGACTATTACATATTTTTAACATGCATTTTTCTTTAAAGCAAATTCTAAATTAATAACAATTTTTGATAATAGAAATGTGGTGTTCTACCTTTTTTTTTATAAGTATCGTTTTGTAAAAAACAGTTTTATTTATATTACTGAAATTTTAGTTGTTTTAGCGGAAGAAATGATATCTGCGAGACTCTTACCTTACGGTTTACAATTTCATTGTAATTTTTTTTTTATATCACTTGTTAGATTATTATTTTATTTATTTTATTTTTTTTTATGAATTACTGACTGTTATCTTATGGATTTATTATTAAAATTTATTGCCTTAGAAAAAAAAACAAATTGAATTTCACGGCCATTTTTGTTGTTGATAGTCTTATCATACCATATTTTTCCTTTTTTTTTAATATAACTAGTATAATGAATGACATTTACGAATCGAAAATCCGTGATGTAATATTTCACTTATTACTTTGTAAGTGTAACCCTCGATTTTTATCGTTAAATTAGATTTTACCAATCGAATTATTTCTCTTTTATTTATTCCTTTTATTAATAAAATTAGTATAATCTCTTGTAAACTAATACTTTTATTATTTTTTTTTTTAAAGAAGTGATGAGAATTAAAAAATTGTTTCATCTTCAGTACTTTCATTTACTATTAAAACAAGCTGTAGTGTATTTTCTTTTAAATTTAATTATTTCAAGTACATTATCAAGTTTTAGTATGTTATCTATTACTATCAAGTACTGCTATCTAGCGGCGCGATTCGTAGAGGTACATTAAAAAATCAATAAAATTACTTATTCCAGACCCGTGGTTCATCAAATGGAAAAAAACGTTGTCTAACAAAATTCGAGGTATTATTTGAAAGTATTCTTTATTACTAATCTAATTGAACTGAAATATAATGTTTTCACGCTTATTTATTTTTTCCTGTTTTCATTTCACTGTTAGGTTAGGTCATGTTTAGAACTGTAAACATAGTTTGTTGACTTCGTCGCGCCTCTTACCGACAAAGTTCTAACGAATTCCATGATATCATTCGCCACTTTATTTGTATTAGATTAAGTATGTTTGCGTTATTAATAATAGGAAGTAAATTTTCGTATAATAAAAAGAAGAAAAAATTCTACTTAAAAGCACAAAAATATTTAATTTAATATAAATAAAGTGGCGAATGATTATTATGTAAGATTAGATATTGGTTTATGAAGGAATGTTATTTAGTTATATTATATCCTATCAGTTGCTATTAAATGTCCGGGTTAGATAAATAAGAGACGTGAGGGGTATATGCCAGTATATCATCGTGTAGTGGTGACCAGTCCTAATGTGTGGATCAGAAACGTGTAGGTTACATTTTGTAATTGAACATGATAAAGCTTCACATTTGAAGCGAAACGTCGTATCATTTGTTTTTGTTTTTACTTTTTATGTAATGTTAAATTAACGTAATGTTTTATTTTAACGTATGTTATAATGGTTGGTTTAGTTGAAGATTTATGAAAATAGCATATTTGTGATCTAAGTATTTTATTTGTGAATTAGTGTTTATTTTCATTTTCATTATCTACGTAGTGATTTATTTGTGATCTGAATATTTTGCGTTTCTGTTTTTATTGTAATATCCAACGGAAAAATATTAATTCGTAATATTAACTTATATATATATATATAGATATATATGCATATGTATAAAATCTGTGGCTCGAAAATCAACAAACTACTGAATCAATTTCACTGAAATTTAGGTATGATATAGTAGTGTATCTAAAGTTGTTCATATTAAAATTTGATGAAAATTGTTTCAGTCGTTCTACAATTTCACTCAATTTAAGTTCGACAACAGACAATATAACTTCAATTTGAGGTTATTTTGACTTTGTATTGGTGTATCTTTCATATGCGCTTATGCAGTTAATCACAGTGGTGAGTGTGTTCTACAGGATCTGTTCGTAATCGAACAAATTTAGTGCATTGTACTCTGATAAATCAGTACGTTTCTGACTACGAAGTAGTGAGGGCGTCGTAAACGAAAAATTGGTCTGCGAAAAGTCGGAAATGAAAATAACTATTGCGCAGAAGAGTTATTATGTTAATAACTTCATTATTTATTGATGATTGTTTAACAGTCCAGGTTAAATGTCGTAGTGTAGATTTTCAGTTTTTTTTAAAATTGTTTTTTAAGCGTTTACTTCTTTGTACGAAGCAAAGAAAGTTTGTGATCGCGGAAAATTTTGGTTTTCAGATTTCAACGGAAATATCTATTTTCACCATCCCTGAATCCATTTTGACTAGTTTCGGCGTGACGACTGTACTTATTAATCTCGCATAACTCAAAAACGATTAGCTGTAGGATGTTGAAATTTTGGTTTTACGACTGTTGTAACATTTAGTTGTGCACGATGTTTGACTGCCCTGCTTTTGGGGGGGCCAGAGATCGGGCCACCCTGGAACTTAAGAGGTCAAGGGGAAAATTGGCCACTCACAAGCGGCGAGTCAATGTGGCGAGAGCCGCATTGTCGGACCGTGTGGGAGTTCCTTAATGCGATTGCGTTGTTCAACCGACATCAGTAGTTTACCTAAGGGAAAAGACTCAGCACTGCTGTGGGAAGCCAACCTAGAGATTTATATGGGTGACCACCAGCCAATTAAGGCTCCAAGCGCTTTAATATGGCGAACAGGTACTTGCTGGCATTCAGCGACCTAGGCGCGGCAGCGAATTTCTGCCTAGTCGAAGTGAATTTTAATTTATTGATGTCTTCACGGGGTGCGCCTATCCATTTTAGCAAATATATGACAAGTGAGCGATTGGGACACGTAAGCCGGTGGTGTATGGCACCGCTCTTAGTCCGCTCACGCTGTTAGGTAACTCTAGGAGCTATTTAGGATACTGGTCGCTAAACTGTTCGAGGCTCAGTAGCCGTTTATGGCACAGACATTTGGTCGTATGCTTTAGGGCGACCGAATGGGGGGTGGCGGGAGAAATGCCAAGCAAACTAAAATCTGATTGTGCACATCCCATTTTGATTGCAATCGATTGGACCAAAAGTGCCCCAACAAGGCAAAATCAAGAAAATTTGGTTTGTGCACTTTTTCTTAACTGCAGTAATAAGCCCTCATTGAGAAATTTTCCACGATATATCATGAGTGGTACTTATTTGCATTGGTTCCAGAGTTAATAGCCAAATAAAATTTTAATTAATGAAAGTTTTGGATCTTACAAGGGGAAAGCACATCGGATTCGAATCAGACTTCATTTCCTTTTTTAACCTTTTTTTTTAAATTTAAATATATTGATTTATTAATAATTATTCAGATTGTAAAAAGAAATTAGATAAATAATAATTCAATAATGATAATAATAATAAAACAATCTAAAAAAATCAAAAATTATTAGTGAAATAAAATTTTATGTATTTTTCATTTAAAAAAATGTGTATGTAAAATTTAATAGGCGTACAAGGAAGTCATGTGCTGTCCATATAAGAATTTTTGTTTATGATTTATTTATTTGTATTAAATTTCTTTCCGTGTTCTACAATATTGAAATTATATATAATAAATTATTATGAACATTTTATATTTTTTTCATCGTGTGAATTAATGTTTTTTTTTTTTTGAAGAAGTAACCAAATTGATATTTTATATTTGAGTATTTCCATAACATGTGAACGGATTTTAGAGAAGTCTTGTACATTTATTCCAGGAATTATTAAAGGAAGAAGAAAAAAACAGAATAATACTCGTTTTATTTTTTTAATCTTTAGAAATAACCATTTCTGACTAAAATAAATTTTACTATACTTAGAAAATAATCTGTAACTGGAAAGTCATATCTCCTAAAACGTCGAACTAAGTGAGGATAATCAGAAAATAACAGTTAATCGTATGTAGTCAGAATCATGTTTTAGATTACTTAATAATTTTTATTATAATACTGCTATTAAACTTTATAATTTCATTATGAGTATATTATAATTAAATATAACTTTCGCTAATGTAATTTATTGGGTTTCTCAATGAGTAAGCCGCTTTCACTTAACAGGATATTGATTTTCTAAGAAAATAAGGATGGTATATTTGGTACTGTGTGCTATATGATGTATCCTGTTTGGTATTACTGAATCTTATTACACAATGTTGTTTTATTGTGTGCAATACACAAGGCACACATTTTACATTTTTAAACACATCAATCAATCTATTAGAGAATAAAAATTTTGTTTCTTTAAATTTGTTAATTTTAAATGTAAAATTATTTCTTAAGAAATATTATATCATTGAAAAATTAAAAAAAAAATTTTAAGTTAAATCTAAGATGAACCAGAACATTATACGAGATTGTATAGATAATACGAATTTTTTTAATTCTAAAAAAAGTATTACATTGTGTCTGTGTCTCCAGATCCTTATAATGACGATTAAGTGAAATTTCATTGTTTCGGTATATTTGTAAAAATTAATTTGTAGTAGTTCCAAAAAAAAACTACTCAAATTTACTTTTATATTAAAGAAATCCCTTCGGCACGCCGGAAGGTGGAGGTAGATTTCACTGGCCCTAAGTAGGGGATGAAAAAGATTTCCACCTTAAAGTTAAGAAAAACTTCAAATTAACTCAATATGACAATGGTTGCATGTGAAAAGTTTCACATGTTTAGCATACGAGAAGCCCATCTTACAATTCCAGCAAAATTTTAGTCATCCCTTGCCGTAAGGGTTGGTTATATCAGAAATTGTTCCAAACAAATGTTTTAGGTAATGTTTAGAGAACTAACGACCACTTTAAACCGATTCGATACTGTGCCTGTATGATTTTTTGGTCTTCGAAACCCCATTTGTTCCACTCCCTGGGCCAATTGTTGATGATATCAAAAATCTTTACTTACATACGTCTTAGGTTTTGTCCAAACAATAGTAGGAACTTTAAACGAATTCAATATTTTACTTAATAAGAAAGTTATAACTATATTTTGTTTTTTCGAAAAAGCCCCCCTATTTCCACCCCCATGGGCCGATTTTGGCCGGTAACGAACTCGACCGAGATTTTGGGACAAGTTATTTTTAAAGGACAATTTGAAAGTGATTGGCGCAAAATTATGGCAGTTATTGTGTCCACAAAATAGGGAAATATACATATATATATATATATATATATATAAATGTACATATAAACCTTTGAGCTGACGCTGGTTTTAGAGTCTGGGGGATGTGAAACGCGAATATGTAGAAATTTTCCGGAAGTCGAAACATGGTACCATTAGGATAGGTAGCTTTCTTATGAAATCTACTTAAATGAATGAGAAAACAAAGTTATTGATGTTTTGCTAAACAGTATTCTTTATTTTTTTTACAATTTTGTATTGCATCTGTTTTGAAAATGTTTAACGTCTTCACTGTTTGTTTTTCATCGGTGTGTTAATCTTCCGTCCTGGATTATTTTTTTATAGAACTGATTTTCATTACTTTATAACATTACACATGTTTATTTACATATATATTTTTTCATTAAAATCTAAAATTTAGGTTAAGGGAGAATATAAGTCATTAAAAAACCTTAAGAAATATTTTAAATGGTGCTTCTTTCTCCGCAGTTAATCTTCTTAGGATATTCAAAATAATTAAATTAATAAAATTTAGATTGAAATACTACATTATTTTTATCCAGCAACCTAAAATTAAAACCGTATACTGGCGTAATTCACGCACCTTTTTTTACCAACAGTTTTAACTTAAACGTCGATGCGGGATTTATGCGAGAAAACGATTTTATATAATTTTATAATGAATTTAAAATGCTATAATCAATGAGAAAATGATATTAGACTGAATATTTAAAAATAAGATTATGTTTAAGAATTCAAATGCGTGAATTACGCGAGTAAATGCGGTATATCTACATTATTACAATTTTCCATGTCTAATTTAATAAATTATATTTTTTAATATAGAATATTTATTAATCAAATGCACTGGTTGAATGCTTTTTTTGTTTAAGAGTTTTGGTAAAAATATTCAGAGCATGATTCCGGTAGTAATATGCATGTGCCCTCCTCACTCCTTACCTTCCAACCTTCCTTCCGCAATACATTATATCTGTTGTATTAATCTATTAGTTTATTCCCAAGTTTCTGAGCTCTCTGGCCGTTGGCTGTCCATTTGATTCTATTGTTATTATTAACAGCTCAAGGAAGTCCTTTTAATTTACAGCTAATGTAAATTAGCTGAAGACGGAAATGTCTCTTTACCTTCCGTTATAATGAATATTATTTTAAATGACGATAAAGAGAATTAAGTTGTATATATATTTTATTTTATTTTTTTCTCTTCAGTCATTTGACTGGTTCGATGCAGCTCTCCAAGATTCCCTATCTAGAGCTAGTCGTTTCATTTCAGTATACCCCTACATCCTATATCCCTAACAATATGTTTTACATATTCCAAACGTTGCCAGCCTGCACAATTTTTTTCCTTCAACCTGTTCCTCCAATATTAAAGCGACTATTCCAGGATGCCTTAATATGTATTCTATAAGTCTGTCTCTTCTTTTAACTATATTTTTCCAAATGCTTCTTTCTTCATCGATTTGCCGCAACACATCTTCATCTGTCATTTTTACACCCATCTGATTTTTAAGATTCTCCTGTAGTACCACATTTTAGAAGCTTCTAATCTTTTCTTCTCAGGTACTCCGATCGTCCAAGTTTCATTTCCATATAATATATATATATATGTATCTTTATTCCTCATAAAATATCTTCTATATTAATATAAATAAATTAATTACAATTATTTAAAATAATTTTGTAATATCAACTGAAAATTGAGGTAGTAATCTTTGTTTTATTGTGTTATTGTAAAATACTATTTTACATGATGCGGCATAAAAAACCTGACAGTATTTGAACAGAATCAACAGTTTAATTATTGAACATATTTTAATACATGTTTTTCCGGTACAATATAGTGTATATGCAATTTCTCAATAATACAAAAAATAACGAAAAAAAAAAAAACAATTAGATCATATTCTTAATTATGGAGTGAACATTCAATGTAGAGAACTGCTAGAAGTGATTCAAATAAGAAGAAGAAGAAGCAAGATTGAATCGGCTGGATATCAAAGAAATACATTTATTACTTCAATTATAATACATAGAAGAATTGATTTTTTAATTTGATCTTTATACATACACACACACACACAAACTCGTGAGTGAAAAGTTGAAATAGAGTATTATACGAACTTGCTCTATTTTTAATATATACAAATATTCAAGTTACACAATTTCTATTATTATCTTTTAATATAATAATATTTATTATCCGACTGATATTTAATTAAACCTTGTCTCATGAAACCGTGCAGCAGATAAAAATATAAATTCAGCATGTTTGAGTAATATCTTAGTAGTTTAGGCTCAATCATTCTGGTACTCCAACGTGCAAGAGTAATTATGCTGCTTTTTGCTTATAGTAATGTACTGTAAGGTATCACTTGTCTGATGCCGTGGCATGCTAATAATAAGCAATTAAAATTTTGGTGAGTCTTTGTTATGTTATAACGATAACATTATTTGCAATGCTTCACACCATTATTCAGTTCAGTGAAAGAAAATACGAGATTTGTTCAAAAAAAGATCGACTTTTTTTAATTACGCGCCAACGGAGATATTAGTGATGTGCGGTTGGCACCACTGTGTTCCGCACACCTCTTCTGTAACCACCTGTTCTTGGATTGTTGATATCTTGTTTAGTTTTCGTGTTATTATTATTATTTGAATGTAACATGTTTAAATGTTAGTAGCGATTTTTGTAATGTGGATTTTTCGGGTGCAACGATACAACGTAAAATTTTGCGTGAAACTGGGGAAAACTTCCATAGAAACTTTCTAAGTTTTGAAACAAGCTTACGGATATGATGCTCTGGGTTGTACATAATACTGCGAATGATTTTCGTTATTTAAAACTGTTCGTCAGTCAGTTGAAGATGACCCTCGACCAGGAAGGCCTTCGACTTCAATTGACGGCACATACATTTCAGAGAATCAACGATTTGGTGCGTAAAAATTGCCGATTGACTGTCGAACAATTTTCAGAGGGGGTTAGCATATCGATTGGATCATACCGTGATAATTTGACTGAAAAATTGATCATGCATCGAATTGCAGTAAAATTTGTTCATCGTTTGAAAACCGAACACCAGAAGTAACATCGTGTGGACAATTGCCGGCAATTCCTTCAACATGTCAATGACGATGAAACATTTATGCAAAGGATCATAACGGGAGACGAGAGCTGGGTTTACGGCTACGACATCGAGACAAAAGTTCAATCATAAAAAAATCGCACGTTACAGAAATCGCTACCGACAATTAAACATGTTGCACTCAAATAACTATAACACGAAAACTAAACGAGATATCAATAATCCACATTAGTTAGAGAGGAGGTTATGCGGAACACAACGCTGCCAACCACATATCACTAAATATCTCTGTTGGCGCGTAATTAAGGTTAGGTCTTTTTTTAACAAACCTCGTATTTCAGTGTGTATTATCGTGTTACTCCATACGGTACGGTACAGTTTTATAGTTCATTCTTATAACAGTTTTATTCAGTGTTATTTTAATTAACTTTAATTTGCTCTATGTTTTTGAGCCAATCTCGTTTTAAAAATGAATGATTCTATCGTGAAACAAACCGGAAAAATTCTTAAATAGCTCCGAAAAAAAATATTCAGCAAAGTATATATAACCTTAAAACAAAATAACTCTGAAACTGCACTCAGAGATATTGCTCGTAAAGGAAGTAGTGTTGCAGGCGTTAACAAAAGAACAGTTTTTAATATAATAAGAATAAAAAAATTGATGGTAAATAAGTGAACCCTAAAAAGACTCGAAAGCGTGTGAAAACGATTGAACAGTTAGACGATTTTACTGAAACAGCTATCAGAAAAAAGTTCGTTCGAAATAACGATCTGCCTAACTGGAACAAAATATTAAATGCCGTTAATACCGATTCTGAACTGCCGAATTTTTCTAGAAGTACATTAATATTTTGTTTGAAAATCAATGAATTTCCGTTTCATGTCCAGAATAATAATTCTTTATTAATTGTACGCGAAGATATTATTTCATGGCCTATTTAAGAGAAGTTAAGCGATTTTGTGAAGAGGTAAGGCAATCTATTATCTAAATGAGATTTGGGTTAATGCTGAACTTGTACGGAAATGGTACGAGTGGATAAAGAAATAAAGAGCGGAAATGAAGCTTTTATGAAACATTTATCAACCGGGCCCAAAATCCCTGTTGTAAAAGGTAAACGATTAATAGTAACGCACGTAGGAAGTGAAAATTTTGGGTTTGGAAAGACAGTTCCAAATCTTTCCTAGAGTATTACGATGAAATGAACGGTGAGATTTTTATGCAGCGACTTAACAATATTTTCGAAATTGTTGTTGAATGATCCATCATAGTTATGGATAGTACGTACCGTATCATTGCCTGAAAACTAAAAAAATTCCAAAGGCTTCGACCCGAAAATCGAAATTTCTGAATGGTTAAAATCGAAGAAAATCAAGTACACCGAAAAAATGTTAAAAGTAGAACGCTTAAAAATAGTAAAAATCTGTTAAACAAAAATATATTCAAAAAAATTGTATCGCGTTGCGTCTTCCTCCAAACAGTTGCAAATTTAATCCGGAAGAATTGATATAGGCACAAGTCAAAGGATACATTGGAAGTAATTACATAATATTTAAGTTAAGTTATGTAAACCAATTATTGATAGAAGGTATTAATAGAGTAGATGCAAACGCTTGGAAAAATTGTATTCAACATGTAATTAAAAAATCTGATTTGGACACCACATGACTTCCTTGTACGCCTATTAAATTACATATATACATTTTTTTAAAATAAAAAGTACACAAAATTATATTTCATTAATAACTTCTGTTATTTTATCATTAGTTTTTTTTTATTGTTATTATTGAATTATTTATCGTAAAACTGTTTTTACAGTCAGAGGTTGTTAATAATTATTAATAAATCAATCTATTTAAATTAAAAAAAAGAAGTTAAAAAAAGGAGTTAAAGTCGGATTCGAATCGATGTGCCTTCCCCTTGTAAGATCCAAATATTTCATTAATTAAAATTTTATTTGGCTATAACTGTGGAATCGATGAAAATAAGCACCACATATGAAATATCGTTGAAAAGCTCTCAATGACAGCTTATTACTGCAGTTAAGAAAAAGTCCAAAATCCAAATTTTTAGATTTTGGGATTTTGTTTGAAACCTTTGGTCCAGTCGATTGCAACCAAAAGGGGAGGTGCACAACTGGATGTTATAACAGTCCTAAATCCAAAATGTTTACATCCTACGGCTAATCGTTTTTGAGTTATGCGAGAACATACGTACAGACGTCACGCCGAAACTAGTCAAAATGGATTCACGATGGTCAAAATGGATATTTCCGTTGCAATCTGAAAACAGAAATTTTTCGCGATCACAATACTTCTTTTAGTTCGTACAAGGAAGTAAAAAGGAAAATAATTATTATCACACTAACTGCCCGGGAAACGGACAGTTAGTGTGAAAATATTATTGAAGATATTGTGATACATTTGGAAAACGATGACAATAATTCAACAGACAGCAGCTTAGGGTCGGATATTATACAAATACATTGACGTAACAAACATTTTTTCTGTTTCACTTAATGCAATTTTAATATGTCGTACTTTCTTAAATTTGTATTCTTAAGGTAAATATACAATTTTATTACAGTTTTATTATTTTTGTATTAAAAGTTATTTTTGATAAAAACAGATATATTTTTACTTCCTTGTATGAAGTAAAGGAAGTATTGTGATCGCGAAAAATTTCGGTTTTCTGATTTCAACGGAAATATCCATTTTGACCATCCTCAATCCATTCTAACTAGTTTCGGCGTGACGTCTGTACGCATGTGCGTACGTATATCTCGCATAACTGAAAAACGATTAGCCGTAGGATGTTGAAATTTTTGATTTATGACTGTTGTAACATCTAGTTGTGCACCTCCCCTTTGCAATCGACTGGACCAAAAGTGCCCAAAAATACCCAAAATCCAAAAAAATTGGATTTTGGCCTTTTTCTTAACTGCAGTAATTAGCTCTCATTCAGACATTTTCAACAAATATCATAAGTAGTACTTATTTTCATTGGTTCCAGAGTTATAGCCAAATAAAAATTTTATTTAATGAAATATTTGGATCGTATAAGGGGAAGCACATCGATCAAATTCGACTTCACCTCATTTTTTATTTTTTCTATTTCTTTATTAATTTAAATATATTGATTTATTTATAATTATTAACCTCTGATTGTAAAGAAAAATTACAATAAATAATTATTCAATAATAACAATAAAAAATAAGATATGAAAAAATATCAGAAGTTATTAATGAAATAAAAATTTATGTTCTTTCATTAAAAAAAAAATTGTTTACGCAGTTTAATAAGCGTACAAGGAACTCATGTGGTATCCACATCAGAATTTTTGTCTTTGTAACTATGTAATATATTTATTTTAAAATTTGTCCGTAAATTTAACTTTATAATTTTTTTATTATTATAATTTTTTTTGATTTTTATATTAATATAGTATGCAGGGTATACACCTTTTATTTGTATACATAAGCAGCGTATTCATCGATGCATCGATATAATTGTGCGCGCGCATATGTGTGTTAATGTGTAACGGTACCAGATCTTAGCTGTTATATAACACTTTCATAATTCTCACAGTTCTAAAGTTTATAACACCAACTTTACCATCACCCTAATGTTTCAAAGAAAAAATCTAATATGACGTTATAATTTTTTTTTCATGGTAGTTATAGCCGAGACCTATATATTATACTACTATTGGTCTTTCACTTTTATGTCCTTCTATATATAACGTATCCGATGTGTACTTTGTGAGATATTGTATACATTATTAACAGCTTGTAGCCAGTATATAAAAACTGTTATTTTTATCTTAGGTTGCATATAACATGAAAAATCACTTGGATTGTGTGTGATGTAATTGTTCTTTTCGACATGCAACTCTAACCGTGACATCTTTTATTTACAGAAACATAAACAATATTACAATTGCTTAAGATTTGTCAGTTATTTAAATTAGGGATTGGCTTTTAACAATTATATAAGAATATTTTTCCAATTCGATTATTATTATTTTTATGTTTCATTACTTCTAATTTTCAGAATTTATATACTCATAATTAATATCTATATGTGTTGATTGGTCTCTCTCTCTTTTTCCTTTTTAGCCTCCGGTAATTACCGTTCAGATAATACTTCAGAAGATGATAGGTATGATTATAAATGAAGTGTAGTCTTGTCCAGTTCCAGTTCGACCATTCCTGAGATGTGTAGTTAATTGAAATCCAACCACCAAAGAACATCGGTATCCACGATCTAGTATTCAAATCCGTGTAAAAATAATTGACTTTACAAGGACTTGAACACTGGAACTCTCGACTTCCAAATCAGCTGATTTGGGAAGAGGCGTTCATCACTAGACCAACCCGCTGGGTTAGTGTTGATTGGTCTATCCCATTCTATTACAACTATATGTCTGGATTTATTTAGGTTTCTTTGATATTTAAGGAAAAGCAAATTTTCCAATCGTTTGGATTATTATTCCTGTCATCCTCAAAGAAATACGGATCGATTATTCTAAAGGATGCTATTGCACACAATTGACTTTAGTACTGTGCTGTTGTAATTGATGCATTTCATTAGCGATTTTTGTTCCCTGTAACAGGAAGTTTTGTTTATTTATATATTCACATAAGTAGAAGTAAATTTATTACTTATTAAATATTGTGAATAACATCTTTGTTAAAGATTGTAGGATTTAAAAAATGACGGTAAAATGTTATGTGATATAACTCGATTAGCGGCATTTAATTTCTGCTTTGCTTGAATTCTACGCGTAAATCCTTCGATTTACATGATGAATCCCTTCGCTCATAGGTGTTCGAAAAGCCGATTAAAACTAAATAACGACAAGATGACCGTTTTGGGTTTTGTAACATGTTTGGGGTTTTATGGTTTCAGATGTACATTCATTTTTTTTTTATTTGCAAAGAGGCTTCTTTGTTGATCCTAAACCACTTTCTTCAAAATTTTGGATTTAGATTTTTAATGGTACGGGCTAACATTAGCGCATACCGATTATTATTGAAAAGACGTCCTAACAACCGTTGTGTAACCGTAAAATTATCCCCATTTTTGTAAAAAGCTTTAATCGTAGACGCACATTGTTCACTTGTTAAATCGCCACTCCGCCAATCTTTGTGGCGGAAGGGTAGCGTCTCAGTCTTTCATCCGGAGGTCCTTGGTTCGAATCCCGGTTAGGCATGGGATTTTTTATACGCTACAGAATTCCATTTCCATATCCCACACACATGCTGTTAAAATTCATATTTCCTCTTCTCTTCTCTTTTTATATTGTGAAAATAAAGTAAAACTACAACTGTCTATTTCTTCTTACTCATTATAAATTAATAGAATTTGTCTTTATTCAGTTGGCTCTGTTAACAGCTGATATTTTACATGAATATTGTAACATTGTATTTCTACATGAATATTTAATATTGTAAGGGAGTCCGACAAGGATGTTTCCTATCACCGTTACTTTTTAATCTTTACATAGAACTAGCAGTTAATGATGTTAAAGAACAATGTAGATTCGGAGTAACAGTACAAGGTGAAAAGATAAAGATGCTACGATTTGCTGATGATATAGTAATTCTAGCCGAGAGTAAAAAGGATGTAGAAGAAACAATGAACGGCATGGATGAAGTCCTACTCAAGAACTACCGCATGAAATAAACAAGAACAAAACGAAAGTAATGAAATGTAGAAATAACAAAGATGGACCACTGAATGTGAAAATAGGAGGAGAAAAGATTATGGAGGTAGAAGAATTTTAATATTTGGGAAGTAGAATTACTAAAGATGGACGAAGCAGGAGCGACATAAAATGCCGAATAGCTCAGGCGAAACGAGCCTTCAGTCAGGAATATAATTTGTTTACATCAAAAATTAATTTAAATGCCAGGAAACGATTTTTGAAAGTATACGTTTGGAGCGTCGCTTTATATGGAAGTGAATCTTGGACGATCGGAGTATCTGAGAAGAAAAGATTAGAAGCTTTTGAAATGCGGTGCTATAGGAGAATATTAAAAATCAGACGGGTGAATAAAGTGACAAATGAAGAGGTGTTGCGGCAAATAGATGAAAAAAGAAGCATTTGGAAAAATGTAGCTAAAAGAAGAGACAGACTTATAGGCCACATATTAAGGCATCCTGGAATAGTCGCTTTAATATTGGAGGGACAGGTAGAAGGAAAATATTGTCTAGCACGAGATAGGGAATCTTGGAAAGCTGCATCAAACCAATCAATTGACTGAAAAAAAAATGTAACAATGCATCTGATTCTGTATTGTTCAATCTAGTTACAGCCATCAGATACCCAACATGTTTTATCTTTATCGTACCAATGTATAACTAATTAACATACAACAACGTCACATGTATAAAATAGAAATTTAAAGATTATAATAAAATATTATGAAATATAAACTAAATAAGGAATGTTATTTATTTTATTAAATCAGCGAATAATTATTAAATGTTGAAAATAATTAATTCAAACCAAAGTAATAAACCAAGGCGAACGTTGTGGAAACACAAGCTTATGTGGTGTTATCAAGCAAAAAAAAAAAACGGTTTTTTTACGTCAGATGAGAGAGTTGTAGCCCTCCCCCTCGGCGACACGCGAAGACCGGATCCGTCAGAAAGCATAACAGTCTCCGGTGGGATGTACAGGATCGATTGCCAGAAGGAGAGACCGAAACAGTGAAGTCCTGCTGGGATCAACGGAGAAACGCCCATCCACAGCCGGACGCGGGCAAACATACCCTATCTCTCTCTTTTCCTGTTTAGCCTCCGGAACCGCCGTAAGGTATAACTTCAGAGGATGAATGAGAACGATATGTATGAATGTAAATGAAATGTAGTCTTGTACAGTCTCAGGTCGACCGTTCCTGAGATGTGTGGTTAATTGAAACCCAACCACCACAGAAAATAGATATCCCCGGTTTAGAATTGAAATTCGTATAAAAGTAACTGCCTTTACTAGAAATTTGAACCTTACTACTTTCGACTTCGAAATCAGCTGTTTTGCGATGACAAGTTCACCACTAGAGCAACCCGATGGGTGAACGTACCCTACTTATCTCAGGATGTCCATCCATCCCACATCTGTCTCCGCCCTTCCGCGATGGTGCGTGCTCACCACCGTTATGCGATCAGTATAATCGTCGACGGCAGAAACTCAATGGAGTTCTCAACGGAGAATGCACATACACGTCGATAAGCGAACGGACGCTCCCTACTCCGCAGGCTGTCTCCTTAGCCTACCCTTCGATCACCTTTCCTGCGGTAATACCCCTCATCATTTCAGAAATAGTTTCACTTTTCGACAGAGTCGAGCATTACGCTAGCTATATTGTTAGCGTATAGAGGGCCCGTCACCATCACACGGCGCACCCTTAAATTCGTCCACATATCACACACGAAAATCAGGTGATCTATTTCTATAAAAAGGAAAGAATCTATTGTTACCGGTTATTGCCGAACACACTAAAACGTTATTGGAAAAACAAAACGATATTTATTATCTTCCATTTCAGGGGCTTACCCATTATTATGGGTTTGGGGTAACAGTTCACATTCCTAGATGTTATACTTACTTAGATTTGGATTGTATTCTTCAAGAGACTACACTTTTTTGTTTTAAATAACACTTATTTCATTAAATAAAATGTAGTTTGTTAATCAGTACATTTTAGTGACCGTTTAGGAACATTCTTTAATTGTATATGATATTTTTTTTATTCCTTTAATAAGACTTTATTATAATCGATTCAAACCATTAATTTAATTAAGAAATATTAATTAATGTTTTACGAATAGAAAATTGATTAGAAATAAATAATTTTTGCCATACAGATATATCGTACGAAATAAATTATTATATATGATGTTAAGAAATTTATAATTAATTAAGTTCTTTTACAGTTAAGTTTATTTTATTTTTTCCTCTGGCGGTGAAGATTTTTTTGCATTTATTATATTTATGTAAGGTAACAAGCGTGATGAAGGTTTAATTATTATTATTATTATTATTATTATTATTATTCAGCAACATGTTTCTGCGGGCAGCTCAGGTACAATCCTGAAGTTTAGTTTTGAATGCAATTTGTTCTGCAGGTAAAGAGATAAAAGATCATTCATCTTTAAGAGTAATAATGGTTTTGTTAGTGTACGCATAGCGGGATTTCTTAAAGTAGGTTAAGTTAAATTATTTATTCTTTCGTTCATCTCTTTTTCTCATTATATTACATTTCGCAGGTCATTGACTTATTATGTTTTATAATTTATTTTAAATTTGTAATTAGTAATAAAATTATAAATATAAAACGGTAGAAAACTCGTTAAATAAATTCTGAACAGAAATTAGATGCAGACTTATTAAAAAAAAAGATTATCATCAGTAAATAGTCAGTACAATTAATACAAATAACAAATTAAAAAAAAAAAAACAAAAAAAAACATATATATATATATATATATATATATGTATGTAAGAAATATTGAAAAGAGAGACCAATACTTAGAAAAACTTCACAAAAAAGGCACTTCCATTTATTTGTATTACTTGCCCGTCTAGATAGCGCTATAACAGAGCTATAGCTCTAGCAGGGAAAGTATTGTAATCGGTCAAGTTGGGCATATGCGGTTTTCACCGGATCCTGACATTTTGAGATCTAAGGAACCTAAAAAACTGGATGGAAGTTTTCCCGATGTTAATGTTATATGTACGTGTATGTTTTCAGTGTTGGCTTCTAAATCACCTTATATCTTCAGAACTACTGGACCGATTTTAACCAAACTTGCTCAGATTACTTCTATATATGAGGCATTGATATTATTAAATTTTCAACTTAAAAGATCAAGTAGATGAGACTCTAGAGCAAGGTCACCCTCAAAATCTCGAGATTTCACTTAATTAAGGTCATACTTTTCTTAGGCGCATCTTTTAACAGTTAAAAAATAACAATATTTACAAAAAAATGTTTTTGCAAAATCGCATCCCACCCCAAAAAATGCTGCTGTAGTCGCCTACTATATTGTGATGTCACAGGTGAGCGGTAGAATTAAATAAAAAATATTGAAAGTATAAAAACGTAACTCGCTCTGGTTGGATCTCGAACTCGATCGTCCGGTCGACTCGGTACCTTGTGCGTTACGCCTTGCGACTATACCAGTCTGCCTACCGTACAATCGAAATTTGTTCTCCGTTAGTTGTGAAATTACATTAGTTTGGTTAGTGTCAATTCTCGCCGCTAGTACCGCCATATCCACGCGAATTAAATACGGTATGCGCGCATCAATGATTACTTAGAATTATTGAATTAAATAAACGAAAAAATATTATATTTAAATAAAATTATAAATATTTTTAATTAAGTTGTGTATGTATGTGCGTGTACCCTTGTTAATTGAAGAGTTCGATACAAATTTTTACAAAAATTAATTTTTTTACTCATTTTTAATTCCTTGTACGGAAGTAGTATTGTAATCGCGAAAAATTTCGGGTTTTCAGATTTCAATGGAAGTATCCATTTTGACTAATTTCGAGGTGACTCTGTACCTACGTATAAACGTACCTCACATAACTCGAAAACGATTAGCCGTAGAATGTTGAAATTTTGGATTTAGGGCTGTTGTAACATCTAGTTGTGCACCTCCCCTTTTTATTGCAGTCGACTGGACCAAAAGTGTCCAAAAATGCCCAAAATCCAAAACAAAAATTTGGATTTTTGACTTTTTCTTAACATATAAGAAATATATATGACATACAGTTTTCAACGGTATGTCATAAGCGGTACTTATTTTTATAAATAGATAATAGCGGGTAGATTTTGTTCTCCCGTACGTGAACTATACATCGTAAAATGAATTTTGAGACAGTATTAAATATTTATATTTTTGAACATCATCGAATATTAGAACTTATAATGATTAACAAAAGAATTGATTGTAAATTTATCTTTTAATGATTTATCCTACAAAGTAATTATGCTGCAGACATATAATTTTACGCGACTATTTACATTTACTGACTATGTTAATTTATTATTATTTAAGTTATTAATAAATAAAGGCATAAAATTGATTCTGTAATTTACAATTCATAATTCAAGCAATTTTTAGAAATTACATTATAATGAATCATATACATTACTCGTAGCAATAATTTATACATTTGGTATAACTTAGCTCTAAAATGTATAAACAATTAATTTTTATAACCTTTTATCATAAAATAAACTTTACAATCGGTTACAATAATAAAGAAACCATAAGTAAATATGAACACATGCCGAGAGACTTCTTTCGAAGCTTTTCAAAAGTTCATACTAATATTCCTATAGGGAACATTCAATGTAAGTACACACATAAAGTGAAGTCAGAGAAGAGTACATTGGTGGCTCAACACAAAACAAAAACGAACAAAGGATTAATAAACAAAAGAAATGATGAAACACTGAGAGAGAAAAAATAAATAAAAATTTTAATTAATAACGAAAGTATAACTAAAATTTAGTGAAGTGAAAGATTGATATGATGGGTAACACTAAAACTGAATCGCATAAAGTCACTAAAGTCCAACAACATAATTTTTTCACGAGTATTTTAACGGGAAAATGATATGAATTAATGAAAAACTTGCAGACTGCAGCCGTTGTCTGTAAGTTACACTACATCATTAAATCTGACATATATAAATACTTTTATATACTTTATTATACATTATTATTTAATACTTTTATATATATATATATACACATACACATTTTTTCTATTTTTTTTTGGGGGGGGGGAATTTTTCAACTTTATTCTCCATAACTAAGCTTTTTATAGGTTTCTAGGTAAATTATAAGGGAAATAACTAATCTTTGTGCATTAATCCACTAGTGGGTACTTAGGTAAGTTTTTGTTATCGTATATTAAAATCGTATCACGAATGAATTTTTCATTATTATAGCTAATTTTCTTCCTGTTTTTTTTAATATTTTTTTTTTATCGAAGAGGTTTAAATAAACGTTCCTGAAGTAGGTTTAAATAAACCTACCAATAACAAAAAACTGTATAATTTAAATGACCATTAAAAAGGCAGACATACTTTGTATTCCTTTTATTATTATTATTTTTCTGTGGGATAATAATAAACCGCACATACAATATTTTTAAATTGCATTATATGACTAAAAACAGTAGAACAAGATCTACTAACGATCAATATGTAGGAGATAAAAAGTAATGAAGCAGTCGTTATTTTTATAGATTCTTTTTTAATTCTAAATAAAGTTTCCTTCGTTTCATACCACTCAAAATAAAAATTTTGTACTCTTCCAAATTTTGAAAATAATAAAATCAAACCAAGAAATCACCACCCGTAATCGAATAATAGGAAATTTTTAATAATACTAATAATACGTAACTTTATTCTACTCATATAAAAATATTTTAAATCAATAGGTATTTAATATTTTTTAAAGCTGCCTGCTAAACCGAAGTCCGAAAAAGCGGGTTTGATTCTCGGTTATAGTCTAGTTTTTTTTTTACATCTGTAGTTTCCACGACCCCAGAGCTAGACACACAATTAAGCATAAACTCAGCTGCGGGGGGTGTGCCTTCGCCTCAAACAACCTCGGAAGGACGAAATGCCCCGCCCAGGCAACCGGGACTCGGTCTTTTTGCATACCATGCCTCAAATGAGGAGTTCCCAAAAGGGAACTCCCCACCGGGACTCCAGTCTTGATGCCTCGCCTCTAGTGGGAAACCCCCCAAAGGGATCCCCACCGGGACTACGGTTTTACATCCCCCCCCCCACTCCAATGGCATCTCAAAGGCGTCCCTACCTGATCATTGAAGGTGGAAGACCGAAGCCTCCTACCCCTCCCGGATGGAGCTGTCCCTCAAAGAAACCATGACGTTACTGTGAAGCAGATGGAGACCCGTTTTGCATCCTTGACCTCCGGACGTATAACTACTGCTTGCAGGATGTACATCGAGGATCCTGCTTACAAGTCTGGAAATGGACAAAAGTGAACCACCTGTAGTTATTAATAACAATATTATCTAATGCTTATTAAAAATAACTAATAAAAGATTATAACTATTATTTAAATCATATTTTTTAGTAAGTGAATACTTTTTTGATTATAAAACGAATTATGAAAACAAATTAATTAACAGGAGTTTTTAAGTTAGAAAGTGAATTAACGCGTTATTGTTTGACAATTATTAAAAAAAAATAATTAATAAAAAAAATTTGCATTAATTTATGTGTAAAAATTATTTGTACATCGCCTTATTTTATTTAAATATTATCTATTAGTTTCGTAATGTGAAAAAAAAATACCTCGGCCTCTCGACCTCTTCGCAATTTCCACATGGCTGCCCGAACTTTCACCACTAAATCGATTGGGAAGAGCCTTTCCCAATACGATGGTTGCCTCGTAGGAGGTTGCTTTAAAAACACCAGTGCATACAATTAAGACTCTGCGCTGGGCACTCCTTATTTTTTAAAGAAGTGCTCTATTTGTATTCAACCTATGCGCCCAAACGGGCGCCGCATAAGAGGTCATGCTTTCAAAGACACCTTGGTACAATATGAACATTTGACGGCCCGACAACTCAGTCTTTCCGAGCAATCCTCCTAACTTTGTGCATCACTGAGACGGCATCCGCCGCTATACTTGTTTAATGTGGTTGCTAAACAGCAACTTCTCATCAAACAAAACACCTAGGTACTTAGGTGAACTTGAACTTGAACTAGGCTGATTACACAGCCTTTATACTTAATACTAGAGTTACGACTGTATGATAATTTGTCTGCACCCTTAAGAAGCATAAACCTCGTCTTGGGCACAGAAATCTTTAAAGTTTGCACGTCCATCCACCCCTCTGCGGTTGACAAAGCCGCCTGTGCTCGATCTTCTAGCTGATGTCGTGAGTTACCACGAACTAACATGAGACAGTCATCGACGAAGGCCTAGGCCGTCACCCCTGGTGAAAGGTTATGCCCGGACAAAAAAAAAATACTCGCACACACACACACACACACACACACACACACATATATATATATATATATATATATATATATATATATATATATATGTTAGGTTGTCTAAAAGGTATTGAGCCTTCGGAGGCAAAAATTGTGAATGCATTTATTGTTACTGGGAAATAACTTTATGAGACCACATATGCATTTTTTTTCTGACCTTCAGCCATTTTTCTGGCAAGAACATATCCCATCGCTATGGAACTTCTTTGATTTCTGATCAAAAAATTATGACACGTGGTTTTCCCAGGCCTCTTTTGAAAGTAACTTAACACCATTCAGAGATTCTGCAGAGACCGAAAAAAACGATAATCTAACGGTGCTAGGTTCGGGCTAAACATTGGATACATCAAAAACTTCTCAGTCGTGTACCCTCCATTTCTGGCGTTGAAGATGTATGCGGTCTGGCGTATCAGAGTAGTGTACGAATCCCTTTCTGTTGATCAGTTCAGGTTGTTTCTTTTGAATTACTAATTTCAAAATCGCACCTACCGGGTTGGTTTAGTGATGAACTCGTCTTTCCAAATCAGCTGACATATATATATATATATATATATATATATATATATATATATAAGAATTCTTAAAGAAAAAAAAAATTCAGTAAATTAAATTCTAGTAAAAATAAATAATAAAGGAATTAAAATTAACATAAAATTGATTTGTAAGTAAAATAAAATCACTGTCGATTTTTAACTATTATTATTAATCGAGTTATTTTGTTCAAATTTATTTAAACATATAATAAATATGTGATGTAATTATGTAATATAATGGGTCTTGTATTTTCTTTAAAAAATTATTTAATGTATATCCTTAAATTTAGAAAATCTTTTTTTTTATTTCCGAGTACCGGAACGTTTCCTTCATTTTTGTTTATTGGTTTTAGAAAGTGAACCGATATGTTCTCACGAAATATTTATAAATTACTTTGACTTTCACATATAAACGACTATAATTTTTTTTATTTTGTGTTTTTATTAAAGAGAATTTAAAAAAAATTATAATTTGAAGATAACGTTTGATATATAATATTAAATTGTACATAATTTTATTAAATAGAGTTTAATATTTTGATTTAATGTTGCGTAACACAACTGTTGTACGGTACTTTAGCTCAAGAAAGGAATGCTCGATTTGCAATTATGGCGGTAAATTAGGGAAAGCATTGAAGAAGGTAGAGACAATGACATTTTAAATGAACATGTTCTGTCGTTTTATGCAAAGCTTGAGTGAGATTTTTACCTACGTACGTATATTTAACAGTTTATACTAACCGGTAATTTCTGTCATACTGTGAAAGTAATATGTGTAACACTTTCTTTTATTATTATTATTAGTACGGTTTTTCTGTTTTGTTTTGTTTTAGTTTTTAGTTCACGGATTTAATGTCCTTAATTAGTATACGCATAAATATGTTACTTTAACTTGAACATAGTCATAGAATTTATTTAATCACATTTAACAAAAATATGTACTATTTTTTATTTTTTACATAATATCTTTTTAAATTACAGAATTTCCATACTGGCAACATATTTTTTTTTTCTTTAAAATATGTTACTGATTGCGAATGCACTAATGTGCAACTGTTATAAATGGATATCAATGATGAAAACCTTGATTTTTTAAAAATCGCAATTTTTTTTCATTGTTTGTTTATAGTCGCATCAACAATAAAAGACTATTCGTTAGCTACTTAAATAAATAAAAAATGACAGACCATAAGTAATTATGCTGGAATAAAAAAAAAACTTATATCGTAACAGGAACATGACCACTAAACCATTTTCACTGCGCACACAATATTCCGTAATGGATCTCAGGTAAGTAAAACCGCTAAATTGTGTTAAAACGTAGGATTATTTAAATGAGGTTATCTAATTGAGTTGTTTAATTTTTAAATGAAGATTGGCATTCCTGCTAAATTCAGTTTTTTTTGTTACTCTTATTAAATTAATTTTCTAATGCTCTATTGTTAGGAAGTCTAGTTTCATTCTCCAAAGACTCAACTTGTGTTTGTTATGAATATATAATTAATCGATATAATAATGGTATATATGTATGAATGAGTGCATAGGTTGAAAAGAAATCGAGCACTTATTCAACATTTAAGGAATGCCCAGCGCAGAGCCTTAATTGTATGTACTGTGAGAATTTTATCATTTTTTTAGTTTTATTTGGCTACAATGTACTGCCCGCGGCTTCGTTCGCAAATTTTGATTGTTTATTTTAGTAAAAAATTTAATTCTTCTGTTTTGTAATATTGAAAATTTTGTTTCGTTTAATACCTTGTTAAAATTGCATTTTGGTATGTTTTGTGTTTTAATAAACTTCGAAATTCTTACGTTTGCTTTAGTTTCTGTGGATTTTATTCATAATCAAATTTTCTACAAGTTTTGTTTAAACTTTTATGTATTTATAATCCATTAAAAAAAATTATTTCATACCAAACAAAAAATAGTGTGTTTTCGACCCTCCCACCAAATCTTTTGTCTTTTACCCCAGATTTCTCGAAAATACTAAATATATATTTTTAAGACATATTTTTTCAATTTTTCGGATCAATTTTTTCGGTTATTGATATTCATACATAACACTTGTACATTAGTGAGTTCGCAATCAGTAATGTATTTTCAAGAACAAAATCCTTTAATAAAGTATGCTAATTCTATAATTTTAAAAACTATTTTGAGCCAAATATAGTCTCAGAAAACCAAATGAAGGGGTAAATTTAGTAATTTACTCCTTAATTTGCGTCCTAAATATTACAGTCTTGCTTTATTTTACTTAAGACGCATATATCAGGTCGAAATCTTTCGTCAGTCGACCCTCGCGAATGAAGCGTTTGCAAACCTATATTTATATAAACTTTCTTCTTTATTTTCACCAGTAGAATCACTATATATATACACGTATAGATTAATCTGCTGCGGATATTTGTGAGTAGAGAAATTAATAGTTGTTTTAACAGTCGCTTATCTATGTATGTTAGCTATGTTTATATAGAGTGGTTCAAGGAAGCGGGAAATTTTGAAGTAACTCTCAGAAAAATGAAAAAAAATGAATTTACAAGTATTATTTTTGAAAACAAAAAATAAATTACATACCATTAAGCGTTTAAAACAAAAACTTTCAATTTATAACAACAATACCCATAAAATAATGGCCATTCGAACATGTACATTCCTGGAAGCGAAGGCATGGCACTTTGAAACACTTCCATGGGAATTGCAGTGACTTTTTCTCGAATCCTGTTTTTCCACTCAACGATTGTCATCGAACGAGTGGTATATATACACTTTACTTTTGAGATGGCACCCGCAAGAGAAAATCGCAAACCGACAAATCTGGTGATCTTGGGAGCCAATACTGCCAGAATACTCTGGCAGTATTGACTGTGGCTCCATCTTGCTGAAACCAAGGCTTATGAAGATCAGGAAAGTTTTGAAGTTGTTCTACAAAACGTTCGAGCATATCAACATATCGTTCAGAAGTTATTTTCGTTGCATTCCCTGCCTCATCCTCAAAGAAATAAAGCCCGATCACACCTCGCGTTGATACGGCACACCAAACTATAACCTTTTGGCTGTGTAATGGTCGTTCGTGCAATTGACGAGGGTTTTCAGCCGCACAATATCTGCAATTAAGCTTATTTACATACCCGCTCATATGGAAATGAGCCTCATCCAACGTGAAAAGGTTGTTTAAAAAAACTGGGTCGTCATTAACTCTTCGATCATTTTATCAGAGAGTTTTTGTCGCACCACGTATTCTAATGGTTTCAGATCCTGTACGACTTGAATTTTTGTACGGTTAAAACTTCAAATCACTGTGATGTATACAGGGGACGGTAGTTCGGTTTAGGTTTATTGCTGCTGCGTGTTTCCTTGTTGATCGTTTTGAGCTTCTTCCGATTGAGACCCGATTTGTTTCAATGTTTTACGGGGCTCATTGATCTCTTGGTGATTTCTTTTTTAGAGCTGAAACCGTCTCCTCGAAATTCCCACCCATGTCTCGATGGTGTGACAAGATGGAACGCGACCATGACGTCCTAAATTGTAATGACGTCGGAATTCCCTTTGAGCAATAGTCACACTGTCACCGTTCTTGTAAAATGCCTTCACGGCTAATGAACGTTGTGTACCGACCAGCTGGTCCATGATATTAAATGGCAGGTAATTGTGCACAGAAGGATGCCACTCTCGCCTTTCTACTAGCTCTTCAGGGCTGCCACTACTACTTTCATAATTTCCCGATTCCCTGTTCAATCCCTTATAATATTATGAGAAGGGTTTAAAATAAAATATTAATAGAATAGTGTAAGATTCTATTGAAAAAATGTTGAATTTTCTCCCAAAAAAAATTCTTTTATGTTTGTTTTTATGGTTTTAATCAAAGGATAGGAACAGTTAATAAACAAAGAAAGGAAACGCATGTTATAAAATTACAAAATATTGTTTAAAAAAAAGATGTTTGCATAATATCCGACAAATTTATTTACTGTTATTGTCACGTTTGTTAACAGAGTCTATAATAATAAATTTTTTATGCTCATTCCATAATTTTTATGTTAAATTTTTTTTTTATGCAATTAATTACGTAAGCAATATTTTTCTTTTCGGACCAAATAAGGATACCGATGATGTTTGTGGAATGCAAAATGATATATTTAATCTAATACAGTAATTAGAATCTAAATAGTTCTTTTAACCTGCTGACTGAAATAATTTTAACCAGTTGATACTATTTCTATTGGTGTTTGTTTATTTTTAATTATTTTATGTTTTTTTGTTTCAGAAGGCATTCATTAAAATGGATTTGCTGAATTTTGCAGCATTCCTTTTCTTTACATTTTTTGTTGGAACCTTTGCCCAAGAGTAAGTATAACAAAATAAATAACGTCCGATATTAATTAATATTATTTTATGCTTAGCTTAATTCAGAAAAGTAACGACTAGAATATTTTTTTAACTGCTTTTAAAAATATCTTGGTATGATCGGCCGGGAATCTTTTTTATTTTTTTAACTTCCGGATCCGCAGTTAAGCATTACTGCAGAGAATGAGATGAATGATTCGTAGCGTGTGTGAAAAATACCATGCCTGTCCGGGATTCGAACCTGGGACCTCCGGGTGAAAAGCTGAGACGCTACCACTCGCGCCACGGAAACGGCCGGGAAATTTAATATACTTATATTATCCTCGTAAAACCGGAACATTTTTGCAGTAACGGTTTCTCTGTGTTATCGTTCATTTTGTGGGAGTAACTACAATTTCAGTGAGATATGATAATTTTTTTATATTAAAGAGCTATAATATTCGCTTTAGTAGAGTTGGTAAGGGAATTATGTATAATTATGTGAAAATAAAATTAACATGTTACGCGCGAGTTGATACTTCGTAAACAAAATTTATAAATATTTTGTAGCAGTACTGGGGATGTACAACAACGTTACAAAAATATGGTTTTGACATATTTTTACAAAGCCCTCAAGTCTTTATGTTATACGAATATGCTGAAGGACTTAATAATCATGTTGTTACATAAATATATACAATTTTTTTTATTCAGCTTATTCAAACGGATATATCAATTTCTTTTTAATTTAAAATATATATATATTTCTGACTGAAAAAGCTTTTATTAAAAAAAAATCCGATAATTGGAGAACACTGTTCAGATATGCCTAAAAATAGATGAGGATAATAAAAAAAATATTAGCTCGGTCTCGGCCTTACATTCTGAGGTTCCGGTCAGGTATGGCATTTTCACCCGCTAAAAAATTTTCATTTAATCTCATCGTCTAAAGCATTGATTCTCAAACCTTTTGGCTCACCGTCCACATTGAAATTCAAAAATTTAAAACCGAAATTTTAAAACTCCCAAAAACGTTTTAATATTTTTTAGCTCCCCAAAATTTTTAAATTTACCATCTATGAAAAATAATAATTGCAATTGCTGTTTTTAAGATGCGCTCTTAAAAACAGCAATTGCGATTATTGTTTTTAAATGTGGCATACCCTATTTCTGAGTTGAGAATTACATTTTAAATGAGAACAATTAAAACGCTTATTTAATCATATTTAGAATTATTTTTTATTAAAATTGCTTTCAAAAAAATTACAATTGTATCTATATAGTTATATAACATTACAATACTGATAGAATACTCAATTGATCCTGGGTTAAGCTGAGAGCGGATGATACATGTTGCAGGCTCATTCTTTAAAGATTTCAATATCTCGGCTCAAAACGAACAAAAGCCAAAATCTGCAACGCTGTATTAAAAAAATCATAATCTTTGATTAAAATTAGATCAAAACCCTTTAATTTCCATATTTATTTGTATCAATACGTTGCTTACATCGGGGGATATATAGCATTAAAGACAAAAATAGCTTTTTATCTTTTAAGTGGAATATTTTGGTTCAGAAAAATCGTAGAGATGTACAAAAAAAGTAATTAAAGCTTAAAGTCTTCAGCTTTTAAACGATTATAATGCAATTTACTGAAAAAATTTCGTTTCCCCCGTGCGGTCGATCAGACACGAAGAAAAACTTTCAAATTTTTAAAACCTTTCTTCTCACTGATTTTTTTTTTAATTTGATGATTTTTAAATCTAAAGTATTCTGCTAAAAAGTAGAGCATTCAAGCATAAATTATTTTTTTCTATTCGTCTTTTTAAGGCTCTTGATTGTAAAGTTAAAGTAGTTTGAATACAATAATTTTTTATCATAAAATATAGATGTCCCTTTAATTTTTTGTCCTAGTACAGTAGGTATTTATTTTTAGTTTGAAATATCAGGAAAACGTAATTTTTGCCTTTTTATTGTTAAACAGCCATCGCTTTCCTACCGCCTGAACGCCCCCAATTTTCTGTGGACCTTCTACCCCTCCATCCTGAAGGTCTCCAGCGCCCACAAGGAGGCGTTATCTCCCACTTTGAGAATAAATGCTCTCCTAACGGTAATCTCGGAGACGCTAAGAAAAAAAATTGGATCTTTAAACTCTATCTCCAGTGGTTTCCGAAGAGTTGTTGTGAAATAGAATTAAAAAATGGGGCTTGAGGGGGATTTGCTTATTGTTCACTACTTGAACAAATTGCAACATGTACATTAGGAAAATAAATAAAACATTTTATACAATATAAGGATGAGTTAAATCAAAAGTAGTCAAAAAATTATACTTTCTTTAATTATACTAATGTATTTTGAAAAAGAATTACAGTAATGAAATTAAAATCTAACATATAGTTAAAAAAAAATTACTATTATTATTAGGCGAGTTGTTTGCAACACACCTCTCTACAATCTGCCTCTCACAATCTCTCCTCCGTATCTCTCGATTCATAATATACTTTATCCTTCACTTCTCTTCTCTCCATTTTACCCATGACTTATCCAGTCCATTCCTACCCGTCTTTCTCTCCTTGTACTAGGATTCCATCTTATATTCTTTCTTTGACCAACATTTCTCCTCTATTCTTTATACATGGCCATACCATTTTAAATGCCCCCTTTCAATCTTCTTCGCAATACCCCACTCTGCTAGCATTCTTCTTTTTATCTCGCTATTTGTGTGTATTTACAACCTTGAAACTCTGTAGCTTCTGACTTAAAAATCCATCTGTTCTTAAAACAATTTATTTCGCTTTGTTGTATCACATATTTCGGTTCCTTATAACAATATCATTTTTATTACAATACCTCTTCTTTCTTTTTTCTTTCTGAACTGACTATAAAATGGAATTAAATTTATTTATTTATTTAATAAATCGAATCTATTTATTTATTACATTTGAGATTTCTTTCCGGCTGAAACTCTCTTCTGAAATTATTACTCCTAAATGTTTATTTGCCAAAGTAAAATTTTTTTATTTTTTGTATTTATTAAACAAATTTTATAAATGAATATCACACCAGCTTAAGAAAACAAGTTACTCCCAAAATAGCAGTAAGTAGCAGGATTTAACAGATTGACTGTCATAATAAAAAAATGCAACATTCCAAGGCTGCTACACTTATTTTGCTAGAAATATCCACCTCTGCTGTCATTTTTTTTCAATTTCAATAAAGGTTTTGTTATCTTGTTACTAATTTTTTTTATACCCGTTTCACTTCGCAACTTTACTTTTTAAAATATTCAAAATTAAAGTTGAGACATCAATTTGTGTCTCGTAGCAACCGGTGTTAACGAGACACCAACTGATGTCTAAGAATGTTTAATATATTTTAATTGAATTATAATATCTTTTACTTACTAACAACTGATTGTATTTACTTTTAATTCTACAACTCCAGAATTGTTTGAATACTATTTTTATTAATTGCATTACTTTTTTAACATAAATTACTAAAAGTCACCCTTTTCTATAATAAAATCTTATTTTATTGATAATTATACCTTAAATTGAAATTATTAAAATAAAATTTGAGTTTAATAGTTCTAACTATACATTGTTAGTAAACAACTAAAATTAATAGAAATTTTATTACATACGTCTCAATTATGTTTATGTTGCTTTAATTTGGTGATCTAAAAAACATTAATTAATTTCAAATTTAAAGAAAAACGTTTGTATTATATACGACACAAAAATATACAGAATTCTATCTTTAAAATAAAATGAAATTTGATACAAAAAAATGTAAAATAAACATTAATATTGCATCTTAAGTGTGACATTACACTGTCATCAAATGATGTCTCATAGCAATAATGAATAACTGGCTGAGACATCATTTCATGTCTCATGGCAGTCAACCTGTTAATACCAAGAATACCAACAAATACGTCGTGACAAAATATTATATAAATCATAAATTAAATCGATCAAAATCAAATTATATCAGATTAAACAAAATAAAATAACAGATAAATTGCTGTAAGCAAAGCAACAGAAAAAATCTCTCCAATAGTTTGTTTTCTGTATGTGCTCACATTTTTATTTTGAACGATTCATTCGTTGAAACAATTTATACTTCTTAAAACGAACGATTTATCTAAAATTGTACTTTTATTATATTTCTATAACTTTTTTCTTTTCTTTTTCCTGTTTAGCCTCCGGTAATTACCTTTCAGATAATACTTCAGAGGATGAAAGAGGATGATATGTATGAGTTAAATGAAGTGTAGTCTTGTACAGTCTCAGTCCGACCATTCCTGAGATGTGTGGTTAATTGAAACCCAGCCACCAAAGAACACCGGCATTCACGATCTAGTATTCAAATCCGTGCAAAAAAAATTAACTTTACTAGGTCTTGAACGCTGGAACTCTCGACTTCTAAATCAACTGATCTGGGAAGACGCGTTCACCACTAGACCAACCGGTGGCTTATAAATTATATAACTAAGTAAAAATAATTAATACTTCTTTCTTTAATGAATATCTATAAATTAGTTAATATTCTCACAAACATGATTATACGAACGCGTGGAGGGTTCAGCGGGTTCCGTCCCCTGGCTACACGATTGGGCGAGGAAGCGGAACTTATTTATAGCCCTGATCGGCTATAAATAAGTAAAATACCTCAAAACTATTAATTATCAATTATGAACCCAATAAAGACAGTGAATATTTAAGACAAAAATAAAATTAAGAACCAAAAGCCAAAAAAACGGTTTTATACTAGAGAAAGATTGGTTGAGAGTAAAGGAGATCATAACTAAAACAAAATCAGAAATTTAATTCACAAAAAAATGTATCAATTATCATCCATAATTGCGCGCTCCTGTTACATGAATATATTATTTGTTCTCTCATATTAAAAGTGATAATATTTATAGCAGCTTAGGGTCTCATTTATTGTAAAAAATAACTGTCTCCGTATTACAGTTAAATTTGAACGGTTAACTAGAAATCTAGTTAGACTACAGTTACAGATGTTATATCTGCAGTTATCATCTGTCCCAAATCCAGCCTTATGCTTAAATAGTACATTATCCAACAGGCTACAACCATTAATGCACGAGTGCGGAGTAAGTTACGATACCAGCCTTGCCAAGTATCATAAACTTTGCAAGAGTGCACTAATGGCCATTATAGAGAGAGAGATTCATACCCAATTTTTTCCCGCTGAGAAAATATCGGGATTATTGATTTAAATCAGTGATAGAATACATTGATTACGGAATATTTCTTCTTTAATTTTTCAAAAAATACATTTCTGCGGCAATAGGTTATATTAGTAATAAGTTCTGCCTTTTCTATTATATCGATCGATGTAAAAGACATTTCTTACTCAGAATCCAACAAAAGGATAAACAGTGTAATGTAGATACTTAGTTACCTATTGGTGTACTTCAAATTAACTTCTGCTAGCTAACTACTAAATCGGATTAAAATCAAAGTAAACAATCTGATGTGGACATCACATGACTTCCTTATACTCCTATTAAATTACATAACACATTTTTGCTGCACTTCATTTAAACTTATTTCATTTGAAAGTGAGATACGATCCTCCAATTCTTTAATAAGGTGGACAGTTACATAATTGCATTGTGGCGGACACCACATTGCATCACTTTTTTTGTGGTGTCCGTATCAGCATTTTTTATTAGTTAGAATATTAATTTTGTTTCCCGTCGTTCAAGTAATTATGTGGTGTAAGTGAAACGTGTCGGATTCGTAATCATGAACACATCGGTTATAATCCAAATCAGACATATATTTGTTTTTAACTTTTTTTTTTTAATTTGAATATATTGATTTATTAATAATTATTAAACTCTGTAAAAATCTTTAAATTAAAATGAAAAGTACATAAAGTTGTATTTCATTAATAATTTCTGATATTTTTTTATTATTTTTTTTTATTGTTATTATTGAATTATTTTTTATTGTAAATTATTTTTTTTACAATCAGAGGTTAATTATTAATAAATCAATATATTTAAACAAAAAAAAAAATAAAAAAATAAAAGAAATTAATGAAATTTGTTTTGTACCTTCCCCTTGTAAGATCCAAATATTTCATTAATTAAACTTAATTAAAAAGACAGATTCGTAAGATGTAGCAGTAACACAAGTCTAATCCTGATCTTTTACTTTTATTATAAAGGAAGTTTCAAAATTCACACTCATCAGTACAAACCCACTGGGTTGGTCTAGTAGTGAACGCGTCTTCCCAAATCAGCTGATTTTGAAGTCGAGTTCCAGCGTTCAAGTCCTAGTTACTTTTATACGGATTTGAATACTAGATGGTGGATACCGGTGTTCTTTGGTGATTGGGTTTCAATTAACTACACATCTCAGTAATGGTCGAACTGAAACTGTACAAGACTACATTTCATTTACACTCATACATATCATTCTCTTAAGTAATACCTGAACGGTAATTCCCGGAGGCTAAACAGGAAAAAAATCATACATCAGTATAAATATATATTGCTGCTGTTAATATAATCACTGAAGAAGATTAAATTATTTATTACCGGATATGAGAAAAAAGAAACGCTTTATAAATCGATAATATAAAATAATCTTGTGTTATTTATTAACTGTATTAAAAATAAGAACTTTCGTGAAAGGAATTTAAGAACAGAAATCTAAAACGATAATAATAATAATAATAACAATAATAATAATAATTGAAGAATGATCCAGAACAATGAAGAAAATGCAGTCATTCAAATAATTTAAATAATTTACGATTGTCATCCTAAACATTTATAATAACAATTAAATTCCGCATTCCACCAATTTAGTTTTATTAAACTATCTAGAAAAATTTTTATTGTAAATTCCATTTTTTTCTTAATAATTTATAACTGTAGCAGTTTTTTTTGCTTGTATTGATTTTTATAATCTCAAGTAAACGGAAGAAGGTATTTAATTTCTATTAGTGAATTGATCCTAACAAAGAACTGTGGCAATGAATTTTAATATTTAAATGTAATATTTAATATTTTTTATAATTAAAAAAAAAAAATTATTATTTAAATGACTTTTAATATTTCAATTTATATATTTGTTTTAATATTAAATTTGGTATCTTATCCACAGACAGATGGAAGGAAGCTCACCTTCAATAACAAGGTTTAATGTAAACATCTTATTAACTTTGACCATAAAAAGAAATGTGATATTTAATTTTTAAATTATAAATTTCCGGTATTATATAAAAAATCAATTTTCTATAGAGATTCAAATAATGGAATTTCTATAATTCGTAATACTTATATTAATTATTTAATATGTAGTACGTAACGTATAATAATAAAAACTGAACGCAATTGAACCAGAGTTTGTAGATTTTTGTTTGTTTTTTTTTAAATGCTATATTTTATTTAATTTTACTTTTCAAGATAGCTCTATTAAGGCTGCAGGAATGTATTTATAAAGGGAAAGAATAGCGATTAGCCATTAATTTTGATATTTTTAATAAATTAATTTAATATTAATTGTATTTATTATTATTAATAATTCATTTTTGGATATTTTTAGGGTCTGAGAGTCTCATACCGAAATATAAATTGTTTCTAGGTATGAGCGTTTGCTAAATTAAATTTTTTTATGTTGAATGATAAAAAATTTATTTAAAAACCACCATAATATACTAACAATATACATTTACGTGTGTAAATTAGTATTTATAGTAATAAATAATATTTTTCTTTTATTTCGAACAATAGAACAGCTATGTAAACCTTAGTTAATTGTGCAATCAACATAGATTACTCATAAAGTAAATATGTACACACAAGTAACATGAATGAACTTAGTTAATAGTCGGTGCATAACATTTATCAGATTGCATATCAATCTGATAACTAGGTACTGGATTATATGTAACATAAAAATCTTGAAATATGCATACAAATATGCATGAAAATGCTTGAAATATGCATGAAAAGTGTCAAAATATGCAAGTTTAAATAATAAAAACATAATTTTCAGTTTTTTATTTCAAAATCAACATTCAGTTAGCAAGTAGTTGAATAACATAACGATAAATTCGATAATTAACAATTATTTAACATTTTGTTACTTTTGTAAACATAAACAATCAGAGAGGTATTGTTCCGCGGTTGCTAAGTACGCTCTAAGAGGTGTGCAGCAAATAGCTTTGGCTGGCTACAACGTAAGATTTCATTTATTAACAGGGTAACCTACCGAAAATGTAAATATAGCGAAAATATGCATCATCACTAGATTTTAAGGAAAATATGGAATAAACGGTGAGAATGGGCTTAATATGCAAATGCATATAATCCGGTCTCTCTCTCTCTCTCTCTCTCTCTCTCTCTCACTCACTCTCTCTCTCTCTCTCTCTCTCTATATATATATATATATATATATATATATATGCATACGAGGTGTGTGAGAAAAGTAACGAGACTGACTTTTTACTTACCAAAGTTTTTATATTTTTCAAAAAACAATATTATCCCCTTCAAAGTGGTTTCCTTGGGCAGCTATACACCGGCGGAGTCGTTGTTCCCACTTTTGGTAGCAACGCTGGAAGGCTTCAACTGGTGGGGCTTTTAACTGGTCGGTCACAGTCTTTTGAATGTTCTTCAGAGTTTCAAAATGACGTCCTTTTAAGACAGGTTTCAATTTCGGGAAAAGCAAAAAGTCACAAGGACTCAAATCAGGTGAATAAGGTGATTGAGGAACCGTAGGAATGCGTTTTAAGGTAAAAAATTCCCTGATGTAAATGGCCGTGTGACACGGGGCATTGTCATGATCAAGCATCCACTTGTCTGCAATGTCTGGTCTCACGCGAATCACTCTTTTCCTGAGCCTTTCAAGGACACCTTTATAAAACACTTGGTTGACAGTTTGTCCTGGAGGAATAAATTCTTTATGTACGATACCCCTACTGTCAAAAAAGCAAATCAGCCTGGTTTTGATCTTTGATTTGCTCATTCGAGATTTTTTCGGTCGAGGAGATGACGGAGTGTGTCAGTCGCTTTGCCGCTTTGTTTCAGGATCGTACTCAAATATTCAGGATTCATCACCTGTGATCACACGATTGAAGAATTCTTGGTCATTGTCAATCCTCTCAAGAGGATCAACGCACACGTTTCTTCGATTGTCCTTTTGTTCCGTTGTGAGGTTTTTCGGCAGCGACTTCGCACAAATCTTTCGCATGTCGAATTCGTCTGTCAAAATTTGATGTACGGTAAAAGTGTTTAAATTTAACTGTTTACTCATCATCCTTATTGTTAAACGACGGTCTGATCTCACCAGAACCCTCACACCCTCAACGTTTTCGTCAGACAGTTGAAGGTCTCCCTGAGCGATGTTGATCGTCAACGTGTTCTCGGCCTTCCAAAAATGATTTGTGCCGGCGAAAATCTTGTGCTCTTGATAAGCAATGTTCCCCATAGGCCTGTTTCAACTTTTCAGAGGTCACACTCGCGGATTCTCCAAGTTTAAACAAAACTTGATTGCACAACGTCGCTCTAAATTCCGGTACTCCATTTTCGTAACACACAACAAAAACACTACTTCACTGATGACGCTGTCAAAAATAATGTGTTGGCTGAACGGAGTTGAAACTCGTACTGAGCATGTGGAAGGGATGAACAAACCTGTCTAGCACAGACCGGTAGACACAGCGTTGCCAGATCGCTCGCAGTGTTACTAATCTCATTACTTTTCTCACACACCTCATGTTTATATATAGATTAAATAAACTCAATTGAAAGTTTGATAAAACATTAACAAAATGAACATTACGGAACTTCACAAAATTTAACCTTTCCCTTTTCCCCTTTTCTTTTCCTTTTCCCGTTTTCCTTTTTACTATATTCCCTTTCCTCAATTTCCCCTTTCCTTTATCTTCCTTGATTCTCTTTCCCTTATTTCCCTTTCTCCTTTTCCCTTTGCATTTCCGTTTCACCGTTTTACATTTTCCCCCTTTTTCCTTACATTTTCGATTTTTCCCTATTGCGATTTTACAACGTATGATTTCATTTATTAACAAGGTAACCTACCGAAAAGTGTTGTAAATATAGCGAAAACATGCATCATCACTTGATTTTAAGAAAAATATGCAATAACCGGTGAGAAAGGCTTAATATGCAAATGCATATAATCGGGTTTCTACTGATAACGAAGAGTACATGTAATAACATAAATCATTTGAAACAAAACACAACCGTATCACAGAATTTGCGAGCATAGAATTAAGCATTCTATATATATTACGAATAAAGTATGTTGTTTCCTTTTGAAAATACTCAAATTTGTGACAAAGACATCCATATCATTGTTGCACCAAATTTAATGCATAAACCCATCTTTCCAAAGGAGCTAAATTTCCATTTTATTTATATATATGTATAATGTACTTCAACTTCTGCTTGTAATTTTAGCCAGTGACGAATCCAGCAACTGAATTTGGGGGACTATTGGAAGCAAAGGATCACATATTTCTACTCCTTTCTAGTTGGGTTGGGTATATAATATTTTATACACGATTATTGGATACGCTCTATATTCTGGACTATTTTTAAACGCGGGAAATCGTTTAACCAATCATTAGTATTGCTGTAAAAGAGCCAAAAAGGGTTAATGTCGACAAAACCAAAATGCTTAAGTCTCTTCAATTTTAATTCACAGCCTTACACGCAAAGAGCGCGTCATACAAGGTTCTTTTTTCACTGAAAGCAGGAATGTTCAAAGCCTTGCATTCCTCTTCATGACGTACCCTCAAGTAGGCAACGATTATAATAGCTTTAACTAGACAGCCTCAACCTGATTACTAGTTATATATCTATTGTAATTGCAAATTTTAGAGCAGCACTCAAGTATCGGTCTTATAACAGTATATAATTGTGCTGACTCTCCGAAATCTCCTGCGATCCAAAGAGAAAGCCGAAATTCCTTCTGGAAACTATATTATAAACATGACAACTGAACAGTAGCTTGGCATCAAAATGGCTCCCAGGCCACAGATATTAGATACATGCAGGAATTTCTTATCGATAATAAATGTGTTTTTACTAACGTAAAAAAGAATTAAAGCAAAATAAATCGGACAAAACGCAAAATAAAAATAAAATAAAACTCATGTGTAAAAGATACACGTACAAATAATACTAGAATTAAAACAAAGTAAATCGGCCATAAAAGAAATTAAAAATAAAGTAAAATTCATGTACAAAGATACACGTATAAATAATACTACCAGACTCTTGGCATGACCGCGAGGTCATGCCAAAGGTGTGATAGTAGTTACACATACATTTACATAGTATTTATTGTAATAATATAACTTGTATGCGAATCTTTATATTAATGAGTAATCAATTTGCAATAATAATAACTTTTTATAACTTGTTTTGCGTAATTTTGAAGTAAATTTTATTTGTATAGCGTATTTATTATATTATTTGTTAATTAATTTATTAATTAACAAAGAAGATTTTCACTCGCGTGAAAGTTTTATGTAAAAAAATTAAAGACTACATATTTAAGTGAATGTACTAAAGATGGTGTAACCCAAATCGTATTTGGAATTAGTTTTATGTTTATAAAAACCAGTTCATTTTTTAACACAGAAATTACTTTAATTCAATAACTTTATTTACTTTTTTATTAATTAAAAAATGTTTTATAATGCATTATTATTACTATGTTTTCTTTTTGAAAATACTTGTTATTGTTTTTTATCATAAATTTTAAGTGAAACAAATTCAAATTTATTTTTGTTTTTTAATCTTACTTTCTAAAATAATAGATTAATGTTACAGATACCGTATTGGTAATCTGTACATATTTTCTGTTGGTTTTTAGATTTTTGTAAAGGCTCATCTTCAGGTGAAAAAAAAATAACACCAGTCAAGTATTTACCTTCAATCCCATTATTAAACATATATAAATTATATGTATGTGTGTGTGTGTGTGTGTGTGTGTATGTGTATATATATATATATATATATATATATATACATATATAATATTCACACACACACATTTTGATTTGATAATCAGTTTCAAAATATAATACGTCTAGGTAGCGCTGTAGCAGAGCTATTGTTCTAGAAGGGGGAGTATTATAATCGTTCCAATTTGGGCAGATGCAGTTTTCACCGGATCTTGACATTTTAACACCTCAGGAACCCAAAAAACCGGATAGAGATTTTCCGGATGTTAATGTTCGTATTACGTTTGTGTGTCTGTGAGTTCGGTGTCACACCCTAAATCACCTTATATGTTCAGATCTACTAGACCGATTTTGACCAAACTTGGTCAGATTACTTCTACATGTGGGGCATTAATGCCTTTAAATTTTCAACTTAAAGGGTCAAGGGAGTGAGGTTGTAGAGCAAGGTCACCCTCAAAATCTCGAGATTTCGCCTAATCAATGTCATATTTTCTTAGGCGCATTAGTTAAAAATTAAAAAACAGTAGTATATACAAAAAAAATATTTTGCAAAATCGCATCCCCACTCCAAATAATGGTTTTGCAGTCGTCTGCTCTGTTGTGACGTCACAACAAATGTATGTATCTACATTCTGACCCCCGTTGGGAAAGACACCCTCGGCCAACCCCTCCGTTTCTAACCCTTATGGCTTTAGCGGAGGTCATCTTCGAAACCTCGGCTTTTGACATATTCCAGTCCGCCTCGGCCAGGATGCCACCGTTGCGAATGTCACGAGTGATATTCCCATCGGTGTACTGCTATTTAATGAACCCAAAACGAAACGCATCTTACCGATCGTTAAAAAATATTTAAAGGACCTAAATAAACAAAGGAACTGACAACATCAGCGCGTTGTTAACCATATAAATAAATACTCGTAAATAATAATTTTATGTTGACTGCATTAACAGTTACATACCCTGTTTTCAAAGTAAAGAACTACCGAAGTATTATTAAGCGTTGGCTTGTATTCATAAGAAGTATTGCAGGGTGTGACTGAGGTATTGTATACAAGTATAATATGACGTGTTTGTTATATTTTGAGTCAAGTATTGTGCAATTTTCTACATACAGCTCAATGATGTATGTAGAACGTTCAGAAAGTTTCTGTGCACTGAGATTGTGGAAGTGTAATGACGAAACTTTCGTAATTATTATTTTGTATTTTTATTTCATTATTTTATAGAAAGCCTTATTACAATAACTGGAGCAGTTTATAAAAGGTGTTGAAAATGTTCTCCTCCAACATCAGTACAAAACGTTACAATTTGTTTTCAAACAGTAGCTGATTTATTGTAATTTCTCGTACGTATGCCGTTATTGCGATTTTTAGTTCGTCAATCGTGTATGGTCTGTTGCGATATACTGCTTTTTTCGCTGATCCTCATAGAAAGTAATATCGGAGAATCAGATGGGCCATCGTGCAGGTCACAAACCCCTCGAAATGTTTTGGTCAATAAAAGGTTTAAACCACTGACAATAATTTAGTCTTTTGGGATGTTCTGTAGGTTTCAGTTCTTGAACCCACATTACTTGTAGAGGAAACGTTTCAGTTCTTTTCTTACAGTAAAAAAAAAATTATGCGGACACTAGATGACTTTCTTCTTGTACGCCTATTAAATTACATGTACACATTTTTTTAAAAATGGAAAGTAAAATTTTATTTCCTTAATAACTTCTGATATTTTCTCATATTTTTTTAAATTGTTATTATTAAATTATTATTGATCGTAAAACGTTTTTTACAATCAGAGGTTATTAATTGTTAATAAATCAATATATTTAATTAAAAAAAAAAGGAAATGAAGTCTGATTCGAACTGATGTACCTTCCCTTGTAACATCCAAATATTTCATAATTAAAATTTTATTTGGCTATAACTCTGAAATCACTGAAAATAAGTACCACTTTATGATCGTTGAAAAGCTTTCATTAAGGGCTTATAACTGCAGTTAAGAAAAAGTCCGAAATCCAAATATTTTGGATTTAGGGCTATTTTGAACACTTTTGGTCCAGTCGATTGCAATCAAAAAGGTAGGTGCACAACTAGATGTTACAATAATCCTAAATTCAAAATTTCAACATCCTACGGCTAATCGTTTTTGAGTTATGCGAGATACAATACATACGTACGTACGTAGAGACGTCACGGCGAAACTAATCGAAATGGATTCAGGAATGGTGAAAATGGATATTTTCGTTGAAATCTGAAAACCGAAAATTCTGGCGATCACAATTCTGAATTTACTTCGTATAAGGAAGCAAAAATAATAAATGTTTTTTTATTTATATATTATAAACTGCCTGAAGAAATCAACAGATTTAAAAAAAAATTAAAAATGCATTTCGAAATATGTAATTTATCATTAGTAGTTAGATATAAACTTATAAAAATGATACCGGATAGTAATATCTACTTAGTGTCATAGTTTTAAAAAGTATTTTGAGCTAAAGAATGATTATAAAGTAATGCATTTTACATTAATTATTTTGTTTTAAAACTACCTTGCGATAGACTGATAAGAGTTCTTTATTTATATACGCATTTATTATTTTTTTTAATGATAAAACCGAGACTTGGCATCGAATGAGTTGTGTACATCGGTTATAATAAAACATATACTAACGAGTTCATGAAAACGACTTTTTTCTTTTTTACATATAGTTAATAGTTCTTTTTAATCTTTTACATAGCTAGTTTCAAAGGTAGACCACAAACCTCTTAGATAAATTGCTCAAGAGGAAAAAACTAAAAAAAAAAATAAATTTAGCAAATTAGGAGGATTTGCTAAATTTATCGTTTCAAAACGATATATATTACTCGGTAATTTACTACTTAGGGTGTAGGTTGGCATAAGAAAGGAATTAATAAAAAAAAAATCTGTTGTACAGAAAAATGAAATTAAATTTGGAGATAGCATTTAATGAAGTGTTATGTTAGGAGTGCTCTAGGAATGGACAATTCTACTCTAAACTAAACAGCATTTGAATGTGTGTCTGTGTGTGCCTGTGTGCGTCCCCCTTGCTTAGCACCGCAATGTAACGATCGCTAGCGGAAAATCCCGATTCGTTAGTACATGTCTAGAGGTGGTCAGGTGTGTATACTTGTTGTCGGCCTCCGTGGCTCGAATGGTAGCGTCTCTGCCTTTCATCCGGAGGTCCCGGATTCGAATCCCGGTCACGCATGGCATTTTCACACACGCTACAAATCATTCATCTCATCCTCTGAAGAATGCCTAACGGTGGACCCAAAGGTTAAACAAAAAAAAAAGTGTATACTTGTTATATTATTATAATTATGTATATATCGATATAAATATTGACGTTTTGGAAAAATTTATTACTTTTTAACCGAATCCGAATTTTCAAACAAAGATCGCAAATATCTCGAAAACGGTTGGTTCTAGTGCTCTGAAAAACCTTTTATCGAAAAAACTTTTCAGAGCGCTAAAATATTTTCTTTTTCTTTTGTTCCTTTACCAAAAAGAAAAAGTCTGAAGGGATTCGAAGTGTGGGTGTGGAGAAGATATTTAAATCCAAATTTCCTTATTAAAGTGAAAAATAAAAAAGCAATAGAGTTAACGAGAATAGCAGCTTAAACAAAACGGTTCAGAATATATAGTAAAGCTAACTGGTGGGATTTTTCATGAGAGAAGGATAGACTAAAACAATGCGTGAAGAATTAGTAAAAGATGTAAAAAAGAGAGAGACCCGAAAGAAAAATTTAAGTGTTTTGAAACAAAGTTGAAGTGATCATGATTTTAAAAGTAGCTGGGAGCACAGAAGAATGTAAATAGATGGATTTGGTGCAAGGGACCTCTTTCTTTCTTTTTCCTATTTAGCCTCCGGTAAATACCTTTCAGGTAATACTTTAGAGGATGATATGTATGAGTGTAAATGAAGTATAGTCTTGTACAGTCACAGTCCGACCGTTCCTGAGATGTGTTGTTAATTGAAACCCGACCACCAAATAACACAGGTATCCACGATCTAATGTTCAAATCCGTGTAAAAATAACTGACTTTACTAGGACTTGAACGCTGGAACTCTAGACTTCCAAATCAGCTGATTTACGAAGACGCGTTCACCACTAGACCAACCCGGTGATTCAAGGGACCTGCCTGTGCAGCTAAGCACACATACTATGATAAGCGTACAATTATTGTCATACATTTTAATCTACTTAGCTAATGAATTGTACAGAATTGCCGGTACATAAATAATGAAGTGAACAAAATATTTTTAGGTAAGATTGTAATTTATTTAAATTGAAAAACATGTTATTTTAATATTTTAGAGTACTTGATTTCATGTCTGAACAATAAGATTAAAAAAACAAATTATGATGCAATAACAAAATGTGCTAAACGATTTTGTTATATTGGTAGAAACATCCTCCCCCATTATCTCTCTCTCTCTATCTCTCTGTGTGTGTGTGTGTGTGTGTGTTCGTGTGCGCGCGCTGAAAGGAAAAATTAAATAGAGACTTTAGAAAAATTATCTATTTAATGGCAATGAGACTAACGCTGTTGTTCATCGTAATTCTTGACTCCATTTAGGTTTTCTCCTATGTTTGAGGGACCTTTCTTATTTCAGTAGTAAAGAATTGTTCACCTCAATGTATGATATACATTCTTATACCGCATACTTGAGCCACTAATTATTGTTGAACTCGGTACCACGTAAAAATTCTTTTAGAAGACAAAACAAACAAAATTCTGGCGGTACGAGATTAGGATTATAATGCGGATCTGTCATTACCTCCGACGAAACTTTTGAATAACTTCCCGTGACCGTCGAGTTGTATAAGGAGGGTGTTATCGTGCATAAGAATTACGGCCTTGAGAGAGTCTCCGTCTTACTGCCGGTTTCACTTTTATTTTTTCCACATCACATTAGTACTCGTTGCTGATTGTATGCTGTTCTTCCAAATAATTGCAATAAATTGGGCCTTTATAGTTCCAACTTACCGGTATATCATTTTACCGGCCAACGCGTAAGTTTTGAACTTTTTCCTGGCAGACGAACTCGGATGTTTCCATTCCAAAGTCAGACGTCTAGATTCCGGATCAAAATGATGTACTCAAGTTTTCTCATATCTTATAAGATCTAAAAAGCATTATCTCCGGATAAAACCGGTTGTTTACGTTTCGTACAAATATGAATTTGTAAAAAGTATATTTATGATTTTGAGTGAACTGTTTTGAAACCTACTTCGAGTATGTTTTACGGTAATTCAACTTATCGTGCATAATGAAATGAATAATATTGATACTCGCATAAAAATTTTCAGCTATTTTCAAAATTTCAAACCTCTGTCCTTCCGAATAATATCTATCATTAATGCGATTTTTCAAAGCTTCAATCGAAACTTCCACCGATCTTCCGCTACGATAAAAATCGGTGAAATTTGTTCTGTCTGATATAGACTGTACTACGATCCGCTTATAAAAATTTGCACGAATAATGCATATTGTACTGTTTTATTTGAAATCCTCGAGTGAATTTCGGCCGATTTTATACCTTCAAAAATTAAGTCCTATCTCTGCACACTGGTCTACCATGGTACATTTTGCAAGCAGATCCGACATTTTGAAATTAACAAACGAAGTTAAAGTAATGGAAATTCTTCTCGATCAGTTGATATTTTCTACGTCAAGGGTGCCATAACAGACAGGTTCAGTTTATTATATTAAATAGTTTTTCTGCTGTTACCATTTGTTTCTTTAATTCTATTTACACTGTAAATACACGCTAGTGTATATCAGCGCCTCCGGGGTATGGTTGCCCGTGAGACCGGGGGCGTGGCTTCCCTTCGCCGGCGGCGGTCCTGATTGTGACCTGGTAATGCCACGCGAGGCTCCATGTTGCGGGGTTTGTCCCCGGCTCCTGCATGGACCGGAATGAGGTTACGTTACCCTTGTTAGGTGACCTAAATTGGTCGACTTATTTGAGTGTAGGTCTGAATTTATATGTTTCGTAAGATATAATTTTGATCGGTACGAGTGTAGCACTGATTTACATTTCAAATTCGTTTTTTGAGGCATTCACAGTCACGGACGTGCTGTCAAATCTAGACTAGGCGCGGGGTTCGCGCTTCCGCGGTTTCGGTCAATTAGTTCGAGGGAATCATGTTAGGTTGGATGTGAAGATTCGTTTGAGGCCTACGTGACGACAAAATTTGATTTGTACTTTGTCTGTCGAGACATTTACATCGGTGGCATCCCGACCGAGTCCTGGCTGATGACTGTGAGATATAATCAGTTAGAGGGTCTAAATACGACCTCCGGTAAAGCCCCTCAGGACTCGGAACGGAGCGGGTGGTGTGGCGACCGGTAACGTCACAAGGTGGGTGTCTTCCCCCTACGGATTTGGGATGTATATACACACTGTATACTGAATGTTTAACTCTATGCGTTTTTGACTTAATAATATAAGAAGAATGAAATGTAGTGAATGTTCTGTTATGGTTTTAAAACACCGTATCCAAGATTTAAAATTTATGAAAGTAAAAAAATTTCATATTCAGCATACAGATATTTATTAGTGATATTTAAGTATAGAAACAGCTTTATGTTGCTTATCCTCATCGGTTTGTTTGGCATTTCTCCCGCCACCACCCCATTCGGTCGCCCTAAAGCATACGACCAAATCTCTGTGCCACAAACGGCTACTGAGCCTCGAAGAGTTTAGCGACCAGTATCCTAAATAGCTCCTAGAATATACCTAACAGCGTGGGCGGAGTAAGCGCAGTGCCATACACCACCGGCTTACATGTCTCAACCGCTCACTAGTCATATATTTGCTAAAATGGGTAGGCGCACCTAGGGGAGGCGGAAAGAAATAAGGTTCTACATAGTTAAAAAAATCTGCATTATGATGGGTTTTTAATTTTTGATCGCCACCTTGGATCCGCCATATTGAATCAAACTTAAGTTTTTTAAATAGGATGGTGGACATATGACACATTATTTTGATTTAAAATTTTACAAGAAAAACATTTGCCAAACCCCTTTTTCTGTTAATGGCTTCGTAATCGACTTATAAGCATTAAAATTTGCAATGACGGAAAAATCGTGTTAATAAAACGAGGAATTTTTTTTAATTTTATTTATTTTAAAATTATTCTTCGTGACAATAAGCTAGCTGTAAACATAATTCAGTTTGATTTTAATGTCAATTTAATAAACCTTATACAGTTTGATTAATTATTGAACCTTAACGACTAAATAACATTGATGAAATGAACATATCAACTGGGTTCGAATTATTTGTTCTTTTAAATGCATTTATACCTCTTTAAATAGTCGGTATAACAACTGATCTTAATGGCGCCAAACATATACCAAATGTACGGTTACCAGCAGTAATTTTCAACTGTAATATGATAGTGATTTTTAGATTTCATGTTTTGATGTTTGTTCGTTTACTGATTTTAATTTTTACATTTTAAATTAATCTAATAAAACAAAAAAAATAAATAAAATACCAGACTTAAAAAAAAACTCTTTGCGCTTTTAACTTAATAACATAGCAACTATGAAATGTAGGTGAATGTTCTGGTACGGTTTTAAAATACCGTATACAAATTTAAAATTTATGAAAGTAAAAATTTCATCTTTTTCTTACTGAAGCATATCTTTAAGAGTTTTTATTTACGTGTTAAAAGAAGTAACACTTAGTGTAACCTACATAATATCATGAAGGAATAGACTATGGGAATTCTTTACTACGTAGTAGAGTAACTTATAATTCAGTGACAATTATTTATAATTATTATAATAATCTTTTTTACTTTATCTTATTTTGTTTACGCTACGATTTTTTGTTTAATATTGATTTGAAAAATATACTGGAATTGTTTGTTATTCTCTGCTTTTCGTGACATAAGTTTCACAAATAGAATCTTAATAATTTTATCACGACAAGAAGCTCTAACTGCTTTGTTCTTTTATAAGTATCCGCTTTATTTTTATTTTAGCGAAGTAATCGAAAACAGAAAATTATGTAAGCTATTATTAAAAATATGATTTATAATATAATAATTATATATTTTTTTCTTTTCTACACGACCTATACAATAAAGAAAACCGCATTTTCGTTTTTTTATTTTTTTATTATAAGTCACGGTTCACCTTTAACGATGAGTTTATAACTTGAAAATTCGCTTTATTATAAATGTAAAAAAAAAGCTGACAATACAGTTGTAGGACTTTCTTGTCACGCGGCTGAAGCCGCGTTCCGGTAAAGTCCTACAAAAAGTGGGTTCGGGAAAGTGTGTAATTTTTTATGCGCGGCTTACACATACATACAACACAACTTAATTTAAGATATTTATCGTTTTATTTAAACATAATATTTTTTCGTTTATTTAATTCAATTATTCTAACTAAAGCGCGCGTACATACCGTATTTAATTCGCACGGGTGTGACGGTACTAGCGACGACGGTCGGCAGGCTGATTTAGCCCCGAGGCTTAACGCATCAGGTACCGAGCCAACTAGGCAATTGAGTTCGAGACCCGGCCAGATCGAGTTACTTTTTTACGTTTTAAATATTATTCGTTTATTTAATTCTACTGTTCACCTGTGACATCACAACATGTTAAAAGACAGCAGCTGTACGTCAGTACTACAACCTTTGAAATATTAACTAAATAAAATAAATAACTAATATTTAAAGTGTAAAAAGTAATTTGGTCGGCAACCTTGTGGAATTTCAAATTTCCCGGTCCAGGAGGACGAGAGATAAGGGAATTTGCAACAGGGAAAAAGGAAAATTAATGATGGCTGACTGCGGCACTAACGGTGACAAAGAGTATGCTCTGTCACCGCAAGGAGACAGTGCGTTCTGTTGACGCAGTATGCCCACTTAGCCACTAGTTTATAGCATTATTTGAGGTAGGGGCGCAATTTTGCAAAATTTCACCACTATACAAAATGTTTGCAAATATTGTTATTTTTTTAATCTTAACAAATGTGCCTAAGAAAAAATATGACCTTAATTAGGCGAAATCTCGAGATACTGAGGGTGACATTGCTCTACAGCCTTACCCCCTTGACCTTTTAAATTGGAAATTTAATGGCACCAATGCCTCATATATAGAAGTAATCTGACCAAGTTTGGTGAAAATCGGTTCAGTAGTTCCAGAGATATAAGGTGATTTAGAGGCCAACACCGAACAAACGCACTTACATACGAACATTTGAAAAATTATCCGGTTTTTTTGGGTTCCTTAGGTGTCAAAATGTGTAGATATGGTGAAAACCGCATATGTCCAAATTGGACCGATTACAATAATTTCCCTTCTCTACAGCGCTATTTAAACGGAAACGGAAAAGTAAAAATGAAAATTGTTTTTTATATTATATTTTATTTCATTTTCTTTTAACTTACTTAAGTTCACCTCTTTATTGAAATTTGTTTGCAGAAAGCTACAGAAAAAGTAATTTCTTTAGACTTTTTTTTTACTTTAACCAGATTTGCCGGGTGTGAAATCGATAAAAATATCTTATTAACTTCTCAATAATTAATCGTTTTTCTCATTTTCGCAAATTGAGATAAATTTCAACAAACGGTTTTCTTGTTATCAGAAATTTTTTCATGCAATCGTTACTTCAGGCCGGAACAGCAAAAATTGGTTTATTTGAAAAAATTAATGTATTTTAAAATAATTGCTACAGTGTACTTTTTTTCTTAGTTCTATCCTAATACAGAGTCTTCATAAAATAATGGTAGGGTTTTGAACGTGGATTAAATGAAAACAAAAAACTTATTAATGTTTATTTATCGAATTTGTCATCTCAAACAGTATTTTTTACATAACTAGTAAATTTCAATATGTGCTCACGTAGTCGCTCTGCAATATCCAATCGATTTTCAGTTTTTTCCTATACCAGAATTAACATATCCTCTGTTGTGGTTACACAATTGCTTCATTAATCCTTTCCTCTAAGTGACGTAGGTCGCGTATTTTCCAGTATTTTGTGTTAAACGTTATGAGTTATTGTTTTCCGAAGATTTAATTCGAGGTTTCGATAATAGATGAATTTTCAGATGGTATAATTCCTTCAACAGTTTCGTCTGATAATCATGATCTGCCAGTTGAGTCTTCCTAGAGAACAGATCAGTTTCTTCGAACTGTTTGAACCAACTTCATATATTATTTTCATATGCTGGCTGTTTTCCATATTTACGTCGAAATGCACGTTCATCTGAAATTACGGAATAATTCAGCCTACCTCAAAACACACTCTGCTTTTTCTTGAACAGTGAACATAGTAACGAACTAAACACACTTTACACCTCAGTAACAATGCAGAAACTGGAGTGGTGGTTTGAATTGCTGTTATACAAACGTTTGGGTTAGAAGTTATCAGAGCTACCAACATAACTTCTAAATTTCCCTATTGGCTTGAACCTATTTAGCCTCCGGGAATTACCGTTCAGGTATTACTTCAGAGTGTGAGTGAGGCTGATATGTATGAATGTAAATGAAGTGTAGTCTTGTACAGTCTCAGTTCGACCATTCCTGAGATGTGTGGTTAATTGAAACCCAACCACCAAAGAACACCGGTTTCCACGATCTGGTATTCAAATCCTTATAAAATTACTACTGCCTTTACTAGGACTTGAACGCTAGAATTCTCGACTTCCAAATCAGCTAATTTGGGAAGACCCTTCACCACTAGACCAACCCGATGAATTCTACTGCCTTGATCTGAATTACAGAAATCCCACCATTCGTTTATGATTTTCTGAGCGATTAATGGTGCACATATTAAAGTTTATTAGTTATGTAAAAAAACTGTTTCAGATGATTCGATAAATCAGGATAGAACTAACAAAGACGGACTTCATTGTTATCCTTTTGCAGGGTGGTAAAAAGGTGTAGTCCCTACTGTAAATTCAAAATCACGGCTACCAACTCGGCTGGAGTAAATTCCACTTAGAATTTTTCGAGTACTTCAAATAACTTATTTATAAACTACACTCGCAGCAGCTATAACAACAGAGTGACGAATGTACTACTCGTAATCAAGATAACTCGGTTCGAGTCACCATGTAGTTTTTTTAAACTTTTTTTACGTAAACCCTATTGCAGATGATTTTTTTCTTACTCCGAAGCGGCCTACAAGGGTCCACGTAACATAATTTCTCTTTTTCCTTTATTTCTTCTTCATATTTTCTTCATTTTCTTGGAGTGCATTGGTTTTTCCTTCTTCTGTCCATTTTATAAAAAATACTAAGAATTTCATGTTTACTGATCATTATTTAATCTGAATATTATAATTATTAATCTCAAAAAACAAATTTTGTTTTATATAACTTAATAAAATTAAAATAAATAATTTATTTTAATTTTCAGCTTGCCTGTTACAGTTTGAAAACAAATATATTTTTTTCTTAATAGTTATTGTCCTACTGATGTAACAAACAAATGAATATTACAATTCATTTGTTTATTTTAATTTTTTCAAATTATTTAAAACAAAATTTTGTTTTTTTGGCTATCTGTTACTCCATTTCCCATGTCCAATCCCTATTACCAAATGTTCATGAAGATTTCTAGGTTAATTATTATTATCTATACAAATAAAAATGTAAATGTTCGTTTGTTCATAATCTTAAATTTCCGAAAGTTCTTCACAGATTGCTTTGAAATTTTGACATAACGATGCATTCGATTACGCGCGTGTTGTTATATACCTACTGTTTATATACCTAAGATGTCACACCTGTGACAGGTAAAAACGTGTTTTTTTTTACAGTGCTATCTGCTGGACGTAGAAGCAACATACGCTGTACTAAATATTTTACGATTCTATTTCAATGTTTCCGATATTTGTATCCGCTATAGACTAAAAGACGTCTGGACCGATTTACGCGCGGGGAAAAGAGAGAAAGGGAAAAATCGGAAAAGGGAAGTAGGGAAAAACCGGAAAAGTTAAAAGGGAAGAAAGGGAAAATGGAAAAAATGAAAATGGGGAAAAGGAGATCGAAAGGGAAAGAATAAAAAAGAAAAGGGAAAAGGAAATAAAGAAACGAGAAATTGGGAAAGGAAATACACAGGAGAGGAAAGAGGGGGAATGGGGGAAAGGGAATGGTTAAATTTTGTGAAGTTCCGTAATGTTAATTTTTTTATCAAACATTGAATTGTGTTCATTTAATATATATATATATATATATATATATATATACTCTAGCAATAAATAATAAATAATAAATCTAGCAATAGCGAAGCGTTGCCGGGTCTGCTAGTAATCAAATAAAATAGTTAGCGAATATGAAGTTCATATAGTTTTTTCAGATTATTACAAATACAAATAATAATTATACAAAACTAGTTATTAATAATAACTATATAAATGATAAGTTAACTGCAACAGTGTATATGTAAACAAAAATTAAAAGTTGATAAGAAATAAATATTTAAAATTAAAAACACAATGCCAAAAAAACATTGCTCATAAATATAAGATTATTAAAGAGCGTGCGGGTGACAATTTTTACATAATATAATCTTTTTTTTAAATTTATTTAAACACATGCCTATGACACTCCGGGTAACGTAAAGGTTCCTACGCGGACCCATACATCTAAATCGGTTCAGCCGTTGAGCTGCTACTGTGAAACAAACATGCATACATTTTAAATACATTACACTCCTTTTTGGGCAGTCCTGTAAAAAAAGACGAACAAAGAAACTCAAAAATGAGATTTCTTAATTATAGCAATGCTTGTTTGTCAATCGGCCACTGTCACTCCTATGGTTATATATATATATATATATACAAATAAGTTACTTCAACTAATTAAACATTTTTAAATTTAAGTTACTTCAAAATGGCAGCTTCTAATTTGGCTCCATTTTTAAAGTAGGAACCATCTCCCCGCAACCTTCCTGCAAAAGTGCATCAATAATATTCACTGAAAGCTGACCGTCTGCCCTTGTAAGGATAAATTACATTTAACTACTATAAACAAGAAAGTACTATAATAACAACGTTGTAATATACCTTTTATAACTATTACTGGAACTAATAATCGTAAAATAAGGCTAAGCTAATCCTTTTCCGTGAAAGCGACTGTACCATCCTGCAATGGTATAAAGTATTTTACAAAGTTTTTGTTTTTAAATATCACTTTATATTAAACGTAGCAATAACTTATTTTTTTCTCTTTTATTTTGAACAATCCGGAGGTCCCGGTTTGAATCCCGGTCAGGTATGAATTTTTCATACGCTACAAAAATTTCCATTTAATATTCCCACGCAAAGATTTCCAGGTTATATGATGAATTAATCAACTAAAATATATATATATTTATATAATCGAACATCCAAGTTTTTTTTTTAAATTTAAAAAAATAATTATCATTTCAGGTCTATAATCTATAATGTTATTATAATCTATAATGAATTATAGATCTATAATTCCAGTTGTAATCTATAAGTGGAAAATCCTTGACCCTAAAAAGCCTAAATTCGGAAAGATCAATGAGCCACATGATTAGTTATGAAGTATTGAATAAGCCATATTTAAACGAATTAGTATTTTTTTGCATTTCACTCGCTCACATAATTACATTGAGTTAAAAAACGATGCTTTAATTTTTAAGGAAATAAAGTTATATAAAAAAATATAATTACGTAATTGAAAAAAAGGTGATTGGGAAATGAAGCTTTAAAGTCAACGGCAACTACCACAGTGCTTAAAATAAGAAACTAAGGAATATTGGTCTTTTTTTCTATTATTCATTTTTTCAAGTTAAATCAATAACAATGATTTTTTTAAATTTTTAATTGTTTTTGACTTTATTATATGTATATATATATATATATATATATATATATATATATATATATATATATATATATACATACGGAGTGTCCCACGAAGAAACTGAGAAAGTTTCAGGACGTTTTACTGGTGAAAATAATGAAAACAGATATAAACATAAGTATGGAAACGATTTGTTTTCAAGTTACGGCTAGCGAAATATATTGCCCGGATTTCATCTCTTCTAATTAAAAGAAGCCCTACTCAATTTTTGGGACCCAAATTAAGGAGTAAGATTGGTGGTTTATTATGTAATTTGAACTGGGAAATGGGATAAAACAGATCCCAGAACTGTAATTTCAGGAGTTTTTAAGATATTCGGCGTAAAACACAAACTTCGGTGTCAAAGAAGATGTTTATTTTTAGGTATGCAGTACAATAGCTTTGTTAAATCACTAATAATGCGGAAAATTTAATAATAAAACATGTAGAGAATTTAATTCTGAGAAAAATAATATATATACAGCCAATAAAAAGTAAAGAAAACTCTTTGAAATTTTTTTTTATTCAAGCAAAACAGACGAAAAATAGACAGAAAATCGTATTATTCTTTCTATACCTAATAAACATCCTTTTCAAAGCATTGTTTTTAAACATTCTTTCCTTTCCGCCTGCAGAAAAATTTGTGGCCAACAGATTACCCTCGGCAGTTAAACTTGCGTCATTGGCTTCTAGACAACGCTGATAAGGTAAATTCAATTTTATTTACTGATGAAACCTCTTTTACGAGAAATATAATCGAAGAAACCACTAACTTACTCTTTAATTTGGTTCCCAAAAATTACAGTACGGCTTCTTTTTATTAGTTGAGCAGAAATACGGGCGAAATCTTTTGCAAGCAGTAACTCAAAAGAAAGCGTTTCCAGCTGTATATTTATATGACTTTTTTTCATTATTTTTACACTGCATATATATATATCATATAAAAGAGAATGTCCTGACTGATTCACTGACTCATAATCAACGTACAACCAAAACTATTTATAGCTAGAGACATTTTCTTTTCTGTAAATTAAAAGTACATAAAATTCTATTTCACTAATAACTTCTGATTTTTTTTTTTGTTATTGAATTATTATTTATTGTAAGAGTTTTTTTTTTTACAATTAGAGGTTAATAATTATTAATAAATCAATAAAATTAAATTAAAAACAAAAAATTTAAAAAAATATTTCACCGATGCTAAGGGGGGATAAAAAAGATTTTCACCTTAAAGTTAATAAAAACTTCAAATTTACTCAATACGACAACGGTTGCATGTGAAAAATTTTCACATGTTTAGCATAATTTCACAATTTCAACAACATTTTGGTCAACCCTTGCCGTAATGGTTGGTTATATCAAAAATTATTTCAAACAAAAGTTTTACGTAATGTTTAGTGGACTAACGACCACTTTAAACCGATTCGATACTGTCTATTCAGGTAGTTATGGTTCTTTTTTTATCTTTAAAACCCCATTTTTTCCACCGCCTGAGCCAATAGTTGGTGATATCAAAAAACTTTACTTAAGATAAGTTTTAGGCCCTAACCAAATAACTGTAGGAATTTTAAACGAATTTGATATTTTACTTCATAAAAAAGTCAAAGCAATATTTTGTTTTTTTTTTAAAAAGTCACTCCATTTCCACACTCATTCTCCGATTTTAGCCGTTAACGAACTCGACCGAGATTTTGGGTCGTTATTTTTATGTATCAATTTGAAAGTGATTGGCGCAAAATTACGGCAGTTATCATGTCAATAAGGAAGTGAAATATATATATATATAAACTTTTGAACTGACGGTGGTTTTGGGGTCTGGGGGATGTGAAACGCGAAGACATGTCGAAATTTTCCGGAAGTCGAATCATAGTACCCATTACAATAGGTAGCTTTCTTATGAAATCTACCTAAAAGGAAAACATTGGGGTTAGACCTATATTAAAAAATTACAATTCATGAAACAGCTAAAAATGTTCAATGTTTTGAAGCTGTAAGTTTTTTTTTTGTTTTCAAGACGCTAAATTCACGAACATTAGTTACAGTTGGCAAAAACCTTTAACGAAATCATGCGTAATGAAAAATAAAACATGTAAATTTTCGCGGCGGCCGTAAACCCGCCCTTTTTCTAGTTCAGTAATAAATAATATTTATAATTTATAAATTTTTATCCAAAGTATTCAATAAATAATTTCGTCACAAATTATTAGTATCATTATTACGATATCTTGTATTTAGCATCATTAAATGTATACCACATTGTTATGACGTCATCTTTTTCTCACGGTGAATACCAATAAGAATGAATTAAATTTGTCCTTGTAAATTAATTTATTCGCCTTTTGTTACTCTAAATATTATTTTTATGTACTTCAATAGCTTTTGAATTTTTAATGAGTAAACCATAATATATTTAAGGAAGTACACGTAATAGAACGAACAAAGTAATAGATAAATACGGACTAATCATGTGAAAATTTAAAGAATTTTAATATTGAAATATTATTTCTTTTTTTTGGTTTTTTTATTCACATATACTAATTTCAATGAAATATAAATTTTATTCTAAAATTGGATTTATTTTATAATTTTCTTTTTAAATTAAGATTTAAAAAATATATACGTTGTTTTTTATTTGTATGTTTGATCTTTAGATTTCTGTTTTATACGCACTGTAACATTAAGTTAAGTTCTATGAGAGGACCATCGGGTTGGTCTGGTGATGAACGCGTCTTTCCAAATCAGCTGATTTGAAAGCCGAGAGTTCCAGCGTTCAAGTCCTAGTAAAGTTAGTTATTTTTATTCGGATTTAAATACTAGATCGTGGATACCGGTATTCTTTGGTGGTGGTTTGGGTTTGAATTAACCACACATCTCAGGAACGGTCAAACTGAGACTGTACAAGACGACACCACTTTATTTACACCTCATACTTTATCATCCACATTCATCCTTTTTTTATTTTTTATTTTTTTTTTTTAACCTCCGGGGCTGCAGTTTAAGCATAAGCATTACTGTACAGAGGATGAGATGAATGATTTGTAGCGTGTGTGAAAAATGCCATGCCTGACCGGGATTCGAACCCGGGACCACATTCATCCTGTGAAGTAATATCTGAACGGTAATTACCGATGGCTAAACAGGAAAAAGAAAAAAAAAGTTCTATGAGAGAAAAGAGGAGAAATTGCTAAATTATATTTTTTTATTTTTAAATTCTTTTTTTCTTTTTAATCTCCAGGACCACCGTTAGGAATTGCTTCAGAGGATGAGGTGAATGATCTATAGCGTGTGAAAATACCATGTCTGACCGGGATTCGAACCCGGGACCTCCGGATGAAACGTCGATACGCTATCACTCGCGCCACGGAGACCGGCTATTTTTTTTAAAAGCGTTCATACTTTATGAACACGTTTTGTATGTACGTGTGTATATTGTTCTATAGCTCTGCTTGTGAACATTTTTTTAAATAAATTTTATTCATAAAATGTGGGAAAGAATTATGAAACTAATGTTTACGATAATAGTACTTCAATAGAAATTATCATTATTGTAAAATAGTAATGGGACTTTTTAAAATATGTATGTATGTAATTAGTATTACAATTAATTATTATCATCAGATTCAAATTAATTAAATTACAATTAATTTAATTGTTAATTATACTGAAAAAAACTTTACTATAATACTATTTTTTTTTTAACACGAATATTTTTAGTTACTAATATTATGAGTCATTATTAAAGTAGGAATCGTTTGCACAAGTTGGCAATCATATGCATCCTTATCAAAATTAACAGCACTAATTGGTGCTTTGGAATGCAATCTGATCGAGGTCGTGTCTTAAATTATTTGTGATAATTTCAGTTTGCTTCAAATTCCTGAGTTCATTAGTAACATTATATTAACTCTGCTGATCGTCAATCCTGCAAAATGTGATGTACGATAGGTGATTCATTTTTAAAATGAAAAAAAAATTCATCGATAAAGTTTGTTGATAAAGCCTGATTAACAGGTTAGATAAGTGGAAATGATACCGAAGCAGTGATTTAGAAGCCCTAGATGCCCTATCATCATCGACTTTATTTGGCACTTGAAAAGTATTCTTCTGAATGGCCCGAGGAGAAAACATCAGCCCAGAAAAATACTAAAAAACCTTAGAGTAGTTACAGTAGCCTGTTACTAAAGAATGGTCTGCTCTACTATAACGCGCACCCTTATGTTACTCAAAATATAACAGAATAGTAGCAAAGGTTTCGATAGGAGATATTGGACAATCCTCCATTCAGTTAAAAGCTAGCATTAATCGACTAATCAGATCATCCTAGAATTAAAGGATTCGGGTGGATAATGCAGGCAGTTCGATGACGATGTTCACATAGTGGTTCAAGGAATAAAATTCCTTGAAGGAGTTTCGCTGAGTTTCAATGAAAGGATCTTCAAGGTCGTCTACACATCTCAAAAATGCTTGCTAGCTTGTCTGCGGAGATTATGTTTAAAATTAGAATTAGGACATGTACGAGTATATCTTGTAAAAACAAGGATTTTGTGTTACAATAAACTATCAATTTACGATAAAATAATTTTTACTTAAAAATGTTCATCGTAGCGGATCGGTAGCATATGTGCTTTTCATCCAGAGGTTTTGGGTTCAAATTCCGGTCAGGCACGGTATTTTTTTTCACGCTATAACAAAAGAAATCATTTCTAATTATCATCAGCCGGCAGCTATTACAGGATGCCAGTTAAAATTAATGGAATACAGAAGCGTTAATTGCTAATTGCTATCGGGCTTTTTCTCAAAGTCGATTATATACAATCAACAATGTACTCATTTTTCCGAGGAAATTGATTGTAAATATATTTAATTGTCATAAAGGATTCAACAGTAAACCGATTTAACTTTTAATTCGTTCGTTTTCTGAGGCATTTACGGTCACGAACGTTGCTGTCAAATCTGGACTAGGCGCTGGGTTCGCGCTTCCGCGGTTTGGATCAGTCAGTTTGAGGGAATCATGAGGTTGGATGTGAAGATATCCGTTTGAGGCCTACGTAAAGGCAAAATTTGATTTGTATTTTATTGATGCAAATGTGTGCCGACGCATTTACATCGTTGGCATCCCGACCGAGGCCTGGCTGATGACTGTGAGATGTAATCAGTTAGAGGGTCTAAAGACGACCTCCGGTAAAGCCCCTCAGGGTTCGGAACGGATGAGGAGGTACGGCGACCGGTAACGTCACAAGGTGAGTGTCTCTCCCCTACGGGGTTGGGATGTGTCATAAAAGAAAAACTTAAAAATGACGTTCGTAAATACTATTATTATTAATATTATTTAAAATCGTTTAACACTGAGTGAAATTACTGGATAATTTTATAAAATCCTAGAGGATAGTAAAAAACAACAGATTTTATTAGGTTCCAAATTTGACTGCACTTGCTCGGTTTTAAGGTATCGTTTATATGAAAATTACATCGTATTTCGATATATTATATATACAATTCGGTTTTATTTAGGCAGCCACCAGATTCGCCTAGTGGTGAACTCGTCATCCCAAATTAGCTGATTTCAAAGTCGAGAGTTCTAAGGTTCAAATTCAAGTAAAGGCAGTTACAGTTATACTGATATGAATACTAGATCGGTGGATACCGGTGTTCTTTGGTGGTTAGGTTTCAATTAATCACACATCTCAGTAAAGTAATGCCTTACGGTGGTTCCGGAGACTACTCAGAAAAAACGTGTTTGATTTGGGCCTTCAAAGATAAGAATTATTTCTAAATAAGAATTATGATTAGATCATGTTGATAATAATTTAAAAATTTTAGACAAAATTTCTTATTTTTCCCCGTCGCCTCCTCAAACCAAAAATTGAACTTAAGCGATTAATTATATTAATTTGTTATAACAAAAAAAATCATTAATCTATTACTTGCTTTTCTTTAATTTACAATGTTTTTTCATCTTTGTCCTCAAATCTTGTATCCTTAATTCAACATGTTGGAGTTATGAGCACTGACAAGTATTCTCGAAACCCATTCCTACCGTCTGGAAAGAGTTTGACCCATGACAATTCCTCTGCCCTTTGTTCTTTCACAACGCTGATGGGAAGAGCTGTTTTACGCTTTAACTGATAAATATGTATCGGATAGTCGTTTGACATTGCGAAACTCATCAGCAGTCGTTTGACGTTGCGAAACGCATCAGCATTGACATTCCTTTTTATAGATTTATGGGATATTTTTCACAGATATAGGAGTCAAAGATATAGAAATTAGCATTATTCTTAAATATAGCAACTGAGTACTGGTTTTGACAGGTCACTATCCCGCGCTCATGGTTCTGGAAGAAATGTTAAACGCTCGATTCTATATTGCTAAATGGTAATTTTTCAGGCGCAGTAGACTTGATAAGTCCATCAGCTACATACGGTTGTACTTTCATGACAAATGCATGTTCACAGAAAGTCACACGGGGCAAGTATGATAATAATTTGATTAAAGTATGACTAAAAATCAAAAAGAAGTTTTTAAAAATTTTGAAAATTTTTTGTAATATTCTTAGAATTAACGTAGTTTGTTTTACAAAATTACACTTAAATAATTTCCTTTTTTTTCAAATGAAAATAATATTTTGTTTTTTTAAATAAAATTTTTCAATATAAAAAATATTTTCTATCGGTAACCTCGAATATAAACTCATACAGAATTTAATTGCTTCATTTGATTTGATCAGTTGAGTTCTTTCAATTTTTTATTTTTGCAACGCAGACAATTTAATGAAAATTATCTTAAGAATAAAAAAAGATATTTTGTAAAACATTTTTTTTAAATACATATTTCGTATTTTTTAATCAGATTAATATATAGGATAATTGTGGTCAAGTATTACAAAACCACAACTACAGATGTTTTATGTTTGTATAATCGTATATTGAAGAATTCCCTAAGCTATTATTATTATCATCATTATTGCATTTCTTTTATTCGATTTAATAAATATTTGAGATGTTTAAAATTTCCTTACATGTACAACTGATAATTTTATTCTAAGTAAATAAGTATATATTAACAATAGATGGACATTTTTTCTGATAATTTAAAAATAATAATAACCTTTTGATAAAATAAATTACAAATAGAGATAGAATTTTTGATAACTCTTTATAATAATTTTTACAGTATCACCACTGTACGTCTAAATATATATTTACCGTGTTACATTTACAATTTTTTTCCCATATAATCTATACAGTGAAACCTCTATAAAACGGAACCTCCTAAAAACGAAAACCTTCTCAAAACGTACAGTTTCCCAAGTGCCGATATATTTTTATAGAAATTAATCTCTTCAAGACGGAAAGTCCACAATACGGAAACATAGATTTTACTTTTAATTTTACGAAATGATATTGTCCCACAAGACGGAAAGAAAATTAACAAATGAGAACAGTCTCATTTGTTAATTCCCATAATTTGCAAATTATAAATCCAGTAGAGATAATTATTATTATAATACAGTTCTGTAACTGTTGACACAAGAAATGTAAGATGTAGACACAAGAAATAGTTATCGACTGGAAAAATAAAATTAAAGAAATAACCGCAGATTACGAACAAAAAACTATCGATAATCGCGATGGAATCGATTTATTTTTTCGAGCTTTACCGAACAAAACATTGCGTTTAAAAAATTAAAAGCGTATTAGGGGCAAACAATCCAAAGAAAGACTGTTTTGGTGTGTGGTTTTGCGGATGGCACGTTGCTTAAACCGTTGGTGATAGATAAATCTCGGAAGCCTCGCTGTTTCAAAAATGTCGTTCAGTTACCACTGGAACGGTACCCCGATAAAAAGTATTAGATGACTCTATGATAATGGAAAAACGACTATATAACTTAAATGAGAAAACGGTTAGTGAAAATAGAAGTATTCTACTGTTTTTAGACAATGCGTAGTGTCACCCTCATGGAAGTTATTCTAACATAAAACTTGTGTTATTTCCTCCAAACACAACTAGTGTAACTCAACTCAGGGGGTTATTAAATCATAAAAATTCATTATCGGAAACACATTCTGCAGTCGCTAGTCGCCAATGTGGATTCATGTTCATTTGTTCAAGAACTGACGCATAAAACAAAACTGACGTTCTTCATCGTAAAAACAAATTACAAATAACTGTGTTAATAGTGGGTTTAAAGATAGATAGTGGGTTATGTTCCCGATACATGTACTTTGCGCAGTACAACAATATTGCGTGAAGTTGAATTTCTGTTGCATAGAATGTGGTCAAACATCAGTTCATGCCGAAGACTACGTGGGCATTGATTGCGATTTAATAACCGAAGAAGGATTTCAGACTGTTGATGAAATTATTTTCTCTGGAAGTAGCAAGATTAACAAATTATTGAAACAGAAAACTGTATTTGACTGTTTTAGAAAATGATTTTACTTTACAATTACAGTTAGATCACGTTTGTTTTAGGCTAAGTGAATTTTTCTATTTACTTGTATTACTGAAATGGAGTGTATAGATTTCTGAAAATGAAAGTTTCAAAGATAAGTTATTGAAACAAAACTGTACTTGAATATTTTAGAAAATGATTTTATTTTATTTTTAGGTTAATTATTTGTCTTTTAATTAAACGGAACTTAAATGAAAAATTACTAATTTGTAAAATACAAAACACTCTCTTTTAGTGTAACTGAAAAATTTGTGAAAATTAGTGGTTAATGGTCTCTATATGTGGTATAATTTCCGGATTATTCCAGATGTTTATCCTTGTCTAACTTCACTTTACATTTGTATAATTCATAGGACAGGACTTGGCGATAAATTAGCTCGATTTTTAAAAACTCTTTAAGACGGAAACCTCTTCAAAACGGAATTCTTACTCGGCCCCGTCAGATTCCGTTTTGGGGAGGTTTTACTGTATTGAAAATTACAAATGATGAACAAAGTAAGGTTTCAGATCGAAGCGACAGTTTTAAGAAAAGAAAGACGCTGAATACCAGCAAGTAGCTGTCCACCATTTTATAGCGCTTGGAAACATAATAATTGGCTGGTGGTCAGCCATGCTCAGGGTTAGCTTTCCACGGCAATGCGATAAGTTTTTCCCTTAAGCAAACTACGGATGCCAGTTGAACAAAGCAACCGCATCTAGGAACTTTCACACGGTCCGACAATGCGGCTCTCGCCATATTGACTTGCCGCTTGTGAGTGGCCAATTTTCCCCTTAACCTCTAAGTTGTCCTGATGAAGAACCCACTTATTGCATGTTAAAATTATTATGTAAAATTTTACGCCATCTTACGCCATTGTTTGTCAATTCCTACAGTTTCAGAAATCGCACGAATAGTTAACCGACGGTCAGATCGGATCAGATTACCAATTTTTTTCAATATTTTTATCAGTTTTTGATGTGGAAGATCGACCCGGGCGGACATCATCTTCTACGTCTTCTCGGCCATCTTGGAAACGCTTAAACCATTCAAACACCCGCGCACGTGATAAAAATTCGTTGTCATATACCTTTTTTAATAAAAGATAAGTTTCAGTCGCGGTTTTTCCAAGTTTCATATGAAATTTCTCGACATTTCTTTGCTCTAATAAAATACTTATTATTTTTTCTGCAAAAATAAAACATTTATCCAAACGAAAGCCACGGCCAGACAGACTAATATTTCTACAGAAACTGGAATGGAAACAATCGAAAGAGAAGGCCTTACGCTACACAACTGTTGGTCGTACGAATTTGGCGCGTGCGCAGTTCTTCTGTAGCAGCATTAGTCTTGTTATTTAATAACCATACCTCTTACATCCATTGAAAACGATGAACATTTGGAATTACTAATAAAATAAATTTTGAAAGCGTACCATTCTACAATAAATATTCAAAATGCTTCCCCTTTACAGCTTGGCAGTGTGCTAACCTCAAGTATTATCCGGTTACAACTTGTCGTATTATGTCTGGGGGTACAAAAGCAGATCAGCCAATTTTTCTTTTCAATTAGTTAATATCTGCAGGTTTTTTGTTTGTAAACATTATGTTTAAGGTACTCCCAAAAACTTTTTCCAGAGCAGACAGGTTGCGGATCTGGTAGGCCATTCGATGGCTCTTCTACAACCTGTCCAGCGATTTGGAAATTATTCATTTAAAATTTTCCGTAGATAATAATAAGGTGGTGCTCCATCTTTTTGAAACCGTACGTTATTATTTAATTTTTGTCCAACATTTTCTCGGATATCTGGTAAAATCCTATCGGCTAACAAGTTTTAGTAAGCATCTCCTGTAAGATTTTCATCTAAAATAAAAGGCCTTACAAAACAATGACCAACGCTTCCCGCCCAAACGTTCACATTCTGAGGGTGATGTGTATGAGCTTCCAACATCCATTAGATTACTACAACATTAGTTTTGCTTATTTATACGGCCAATTAACATAAAAGTCGCTTCATCAGTAAATATTATTTAATTAGAAAAATTTGCGTTTATCTCTAATTTTTGCATTATTATATCGCAATACTTAACTCGCCGGTCAAAATCATCTTCCGAAAATTCTTGCACCAAGTGTAGCTTATTAGGGTGAAATTTATTTGTTTTAAGAATTCTTTGAACTGAAAAAAAAATAGCTGATTTCATGATGGACAACAGATTTCCGAACCGATGAATGAGATCTTCAATAAACGTTTGCAATACGTTTAAAGACTTTTCGGTGTATCGGTACGAGGGCGTTTCTTTTACGGTTCCGGTTTATTTAAATCTCTGTGCTATGTTGATTTAATTCGATTTACTTATCAGTTCTCTGTTTGAAAATCTATTATTAAATAAATCGCATACCTGTTCTAAAGGCTGAACTCTGTCATCGTACCCGTACATCATCGACAGAGTTATTCTTTCAGTTTAACTTAAAGAATGCATTAGTATTTGAAGGTTTAATATTTAATAAAACGAAATAAATGAATGAGGAAACTATTAATAAAACTTCCAACAAAAACCAATTTGAACCGCTAGGTTTACAACTTAATTTTTACTAGCACTATCAAATTTTACCATTACATTGTTGCAGTAAAAAGGAAAAATGAGGAGTTAATAAGTTGGATTGTTTCAAGGTAATTCACTGCATTGTAGTAAATTAGTAGTTGATTTACTCTACTAAATTTGTAATACATTTTTATTTCCATGAACGAAGTAAAGGAAGTATTGTGATCGCGAAAAATGTCGGTGTTCAGATTTCAAAGGAAATATCCATTTTGACCATCCCTGAATCCATTTTTACTAGATTCGGCATGACGTCTGTATGTATGTTTTATCTCTCATAACTCAAAAACGATTATCCGTAGGATGTTGAAATTTTGGATTTAGGGCTGTCGTAACGTCTACTTGTGTACCTCCCATTTTGAGTGCACAAATCCAAATTTTGAGTGCTCCAATCGACTGCACAAAAAGGGTTCAAAAAACCAAATTTCAAAAACTTTGGATTTTGGACTTTTTCTTAACTACAGTAATAAATAAGCTCTCATTGAAAGCTTTTCAAAGTGGTACTTATATTTTTATTGGTTTCAGAGTTATAACCAAATAAAATTTTAATTAATGAAATATTTGAAACTTTGCGGAAGACACATCGGTTTGAATCAGACCTCATCTCCTTTTTTTTTTAACTTTTTTTTTAATGTAAATATATTGATTTATTAATAATTATTAACTTCATCGTAAAAAAATTTACGATGGATAAAAAAAATACATTAGACGATGAATTTATTAATATATTAATAAAATAAAATTTTATGTACTTTTTATTCTAAAAAAATATATTACGTAATTTAATAGGCGTACAAGGAAGTGATGTGGTGTCTACATCAGATTTTTTTCCTCTCTCTTTCCCAGCTGCCGGCCTCCTTGGCGCGAGTGTTAGCGTTTCGGCCTTTTATCGGGAGGTCCCGGGTTCGAATCCCGGTCAGGCATGGCATTTTCACACACGCTACAAATCATTCATCTTATCCTCTGAAGCAATACCTAACAGTACACCCGGAGGTTTAAAAAAAAGTATTTCCAGATGATGTGTTTCATTTACGTTAAGTAACAAATATCCGGTGAAATTAACACTTGACATTTATTTTTATTTAGAAAATAATATCAGTTGGTACAGCCATATAATTTATTTTTTTATTGTTAATTATTAGTTATTGTTTATTATTGTCAATACTATAGCACCGGTTAAAGTTCATTATTATATGCATTATGAACGTAAAATGTAATAAAATTATTCATTCAGCGTGGTTTACCTCGTTTTATTGTTTATACGATTTTTCTGTCATTGCATCTTTGAATGTTTATAACTCGATAACGAAGGCGTTAACAGAAAACTGGTTTCACCATTATTATTTTTTGTAAAATTTTAAATCGAAATCATGTGTCATATGCTCACTTCCTGTTTAAAAAAATAAAGTTTCATTCAATATGGCGGATCCAAGATGGCGGACAAAAATTAATATCCCACCATAATGCAGACCTTTTTAAAATCTATATCATTTCTTTCTGCCTCCAAATACCTCTCCACGTGTAGTATAAAGCTGTTTCCATACTTATCTATCAGTCTGTACGCAAAATAGTAACGAACAAGAAATAGCTTTGAAAAACGTATTATTGGTAGAATGTAACCTACAAAAAATGAATTTAAAATATTCCTGACAGATTTAATTCTTATTCATTTTTAATATCAGTTTCTATTTTTTTGGATAGTAATTGTTCAGTCTGTTAAAATATATTAATGCTTCATTTGATATTATTTAAGAATATTATTACATTTTAAAATGAATTTTACCATAATAATAAACAGTACAATTAAATAATAGCACATATAGAAAATATAACGGACGCGTTTCTTTTTATAATTATTATTATTATCGTTCTCGATGGTAGAAGATGTTGCAAAATATATTATGCGGTTATTTAGGACTACACCTGGCAGTCACTTGTTTAGAAATAATTTATGTTAAATTTATTGGCATAGAATTTTGATTGTCTTCAAACATTTATCATAAGAGGATCTTGCGGTTAGTTAATATTTTGATTACGATGAATACATAAAATATTATATCTTAACGTTCGGAAATATACAAATTATGTAAGACTTACCGCAAATTGTGAAAAGAGAAATCAATTAAAAGGAAATCTAGTTTATCGAACTTTAATTCGGTCGAAAAGTTAAATTGCGATGTTCAGATTTTTAAAATTATATTTAAAATTATAATGTATTCTAAATCTTCTTTACCTTTAAATTTTAAATTATAAATCCTTTGGAGTAGCAAATTTAAATATTTAAAACGATAAAAAGTTAAATGTAAATAATCTGATGTAGACACCACATGAATTCCTTGTACGCCTATTAAATTACATAAACACATTTTTTTACAATCAGAAATTAATAATTATTAATAAATCGATATATTTAAATAAAAAAAAAGGAAATGAAGTCGGATTCGAACCGGTGTATCTTCTTCCCCTTGTAAGATCCAAATATTTCATTAATTAAAATTTTATTTGACTATAACTCTGGAACCGATTAAAAATTATCACTTATGATACATCGTTGAAAAGCTCTCAATAAGGACCTATTACTGCAGTTAGGAAAAAGTTAAAAATCCTAATTTTTTTGATTTTGATCTTTTTTTGACCCTTTTGGTTCAGTCGATTGCAATCAAAAGAGGAGGTGCACAACTAGATGTTACAACAGTCCTAAATCAAAAATTTCAACATTCTACACCTAATAGTTTTTGAGTTATGTACATAATACATACAAAGTTATGTATATAATACATACGTATGTATAGGCGTCATGCCGAAACTAGTCAAAATGGATTTAGGGATGGTCAAAATAGATATTTCCGTTGAAATCTGAAAACCGAAAATTTTTCGCGATCACAATACTTCCTTTACTTCGTAAAAGGAAGTAAAAATAAGTGTAAATATTTAAAAGGATAAGTAGCGTAAATATTTGCAATCATATTTAATTATACATTTATTTTTATTTTGAAATAATTAAGTAATCTAGTAAATTGTTTTTTTCGGAGTATGGCCGACTGAAACAATATTTTGTATTAATTTTTTTTCTTTTGGCGTATTCTTACCTTTTCTAATAGATCTTCATTCCTTCGCTTTATTTTTTTCTTTTTCTCTTCAGATCAGATGTTAGTTTCTTTTTTATCGTTTTGTTGAAAATCCTTGAATCTCGTAGCAGTTTTCTGAACGTTGTTTTATCATGTACTTTTTTTACAGATATTTTCATTTCTTTTAGGTTTTTTTTCATAAATCTATTTATTTCTTCTTTTGATCTTACCTTTAAGAAAACACGTTTCTTTTTATTATTATTATTATCGTCCTCTATGATTGTTATGTTTTAGCGGTTATTTACAACATCTGGCCGTCGCTTGTTTAAAAATAATTTATATTAAATTTATTGCCATAGGATTTTGATAGTTTTCAAATATTTATTGTAAGGGGATATAGATTATTATAAGGGATATGGAGATAATTATTTGTTTTCGTTATTAATTACTTACGTAATTTTATTATATTTTATGTTCCACTTAATTTTCCCTCCATGTAGTAGACATATCGATTGACTGAATCTAGTATCCAGAAAAGTACATATTAGACAAGTACTGCAGGCTGTTCAATTTAAAAGAGTCTCCATCAGTTATTTTATGCTATGAATATAAATAATAGTTTACTAGACAAAATTTACATAATAATTTATAGAGGGTGTTAAAATGATTTCCATCCACTTCTATGCGTCGGTCAACATGTTTGACTTTGCCTCCGGGTTTCTCTAGTCAACAATTTACCCTATCTATTTTCTGGATGGCATTAGTAATGTTTGTATTCATTTCCCGCAGGGTGCGTGGCTTGCATCTGAGAACATTTTATTATTAATTAACCCCACAGAAAGAAGTATGGACTATTCATATCAGGGGATCTTGGTGGCCCAAATCGTTTTAGAAATGATTCTTCCATCGAAAAAATCCTGTAGTACCTCCTTAGTAGAACGAGCGGTATGGCAAGTGGCACTGCCCTATTTCATCCAGCAGTCACACTCATCCTTTTGCAGTAAGGCTATGAACTGTTGGATAATTTCTTGATGTACGACAGCATCCACAGTTAAAACAAAAAAACAAGGATCCTATTATTCTTTCCTTTTTTCCTGTTTAGCCCCCGGGAGTTACCGTCAGGTATTACTTCAGAGGATGATATCTATGAGTCTAAATGAAGTGTAGTCTTGTACAGTCTCAGGTCCACCATTCATGATATATGAGGTTAATTGAAACCCAATCACCAAAGAACATCGGTATCCACGATCTAGTATTCAAATCCGTATGAAAATAACTGACTTTACTAGGACTTGAAACGCTGGAACACTCGACTTCGAAATCAGCTGATTTGGGAAGACGCGTTCACCATTTGACCAACCCGATTGGTTATTTAAATAACCCTGCGTCTTAATAACTACTGTGCAGGCAATAAACATTCTAGCCCATTATAACTGTAATCGTATTAACATCTTCAACATTATTTTATCCATCTCACATTAATTTACATACATCTCACATCTCACATACATTTTAATAAAAATATGCATACTGAGTGGTGCGGGGCCTTTTGTAAGTTGATAACTCAGGACTTGAATTGTAAAAATTAATATTACCAGCTGGATATATTATGTGTGGGAAAAAGAAAAGATTTCTGCAAACATTAATTTAAGATGCACTCTAGAATCAGTGTTAACAATATTTTATTAATTTTTAGCTGAATGTTATTCTTTAACTTTGTGCCATAACTCCACATAATACCTATTGAATTACACTGTTTTTATATATTTAACAAATTTTCTACGAAAATTTTCAGCCCGAAATATACAAATCTTTTATTTTTTGTAAATTTAAAGTTGTAAATTTTTTTAAATTAGAATTAAAATTTTTTAGCTGTACTATACGCCGATCACCGTCTCTACCTTTCATACTGACGTTCCGGGGATTCGTATCCCGACCGTCGCATTTTTCACATGCTATAAAATTCATTGTCATCCACCACATTGAATAGGTTATTATTGGTCGTTGTGTAGATAAAAAATTTCATTATGTAAACTGATTTTATTTTAAATTATTATAGTCTGTATCTTATTTATTTTAATACAGGACATGATTATAATATTTCTTAGAGTAGAAATTTAACTGAGTTTTTGTTGTTTTATCCGTTTTATTTATATAATTTTAATAAATTCTTTATTTTTCAAAATTCCTACAAAAATATTTGTTACAACATTTGCATAATATATATATATATATATAGGGAGAGAGAGAGAGCAACTAATTTGCATTAAATCATTTAGATAATAACGCAAAGAAAAAAATTGAGAGGTTTTCTTATGGTAATTTTATATACAAACGTTGTTACACATAACAATAAAAAAAAAAATTAAATTAATGTACAGTAGTTTTACGGTGAAAGTTAATGTTTCCTTTTGTTTTGATTTGGGACAGGTCCGTTCGCTTGCAATTTTCTCAGCTGATCTGTTAGATTACGTCCTTGCGTGTGGGTACACTTATGCTACACAATAGGTTGGATAGCACACCTACTGCACGCGTTCCTACCCACGTTGTTATCTGTATATATAACTTTAGTTCTATTTTACTGATGTTTTATTCCTGTAGGCGTCTCCCATTTCGTCATATATGTAGAGGCGTTTTATTTTAATGAAATGGTTTTAAACATGTTTCAAGTACACGCTGAGTGTACTTGATATATTAAATACTATTTTCTATTGTGAGATGTGACATAAATGACCGTTCAGCTTTCCTGAACTGCTCACGATTATTTTTTCATTCATTGATCTTCTTTTTCTGTTCTTTACAAAAGACTATAATTTAGATATACAAGAAGCTTTTATCAAAGTCATTCTTGCGAAAATGAATAAGTTGATTAAGTATGTTACTTAATTTTAGTAATAGTTTTTATCATATTACTAAATAACCGTAGTTAGGTTCTAATGTACAGTTTCTTGCTATGTCATAGAGTTATAGCAATTAGAAACACTATTAATCTGTTCTTATATCGTTAATGTTTCTATAATTTCACTTTCTTAATGACTGAATGTTTTAATAACTTAAAAATCATTAGATAATTGGTTTTTTTTTCAATCAACGTGAAGTTTATACTTTGTACGTTGATAATCGAGCATTTTATGGATTGTTGTTCTGTAGTAATTTTAATTAGTCTATGATTTTTTTTAATAAATATAAATTTAGTAAGTTTTATTTTTTTCTTCTCAATTTTTGTGACTGCGTCATCACTTTCTTACATGTTTAGCCTCCGTGAATTATCGTTCAGGTATTGCTTCAGAGGATGACATGTATGAGTGTAAATGAAGTGCACTCTTGTACAGTCGCAGTTCGACCATTCCTGAGTTGTGCGGTTAATTAAAACCCAACCACCAAAGAACACCAGTATCCACGATCTTGTACTCAAATCCGTATAAAAGTAACTGCCTTTACTAGGACTTGAACGCTGGAACTCCCGACTTCCAAATCAGCTGATTTCGGAAGACGTGTTCACCACTAGACCAACCCGGTGGGTAACTGCGTATTGACTAATCCTATTAATTTTTGTTGAAGAAAAAGGTTAAAGTCTATTATACAACAGATCTGATCAGTCTTTAGTCACTTTATTACAAGCTACACCAATCAAAGTAAACAAGGAATCCTTTTTTAATGATTCTAATTTAACCTTTTGTTAATTCATAAATAATAAACTAATTTATTGTTTCATTCTTAATCGGTATCAATCTCAAATAATATATTGAATGTGGACTTTCATTTATTTTAGTAATTAATTTCTCTACGAATTGTAATATAAAATTAAGTTACTAATTACCTTAACATAAGGTTAGAATCAAGTGTAAGTAAGTAAATCGGTTTATAAAAATCTGATGTGGACACCATATGACTTCCGTGTACGCCTGTTAAATTACATATACACATTTTTTTTCTGCGCTTCATTTCTACTTATTTCATTTGAAAGTGAGATACGATCCTCCAATTCTTTAATGAAGTGGACGGTTACACAATTGCTGAAATATTAATTTTTATTAAAATCAAATATTTATAAAATTATTAATTCAACAATATTAGATGAAATATTAGGATAGAGTAAAAGTCCCTTTATTACTCGTATTACTAGATCAGTATTATTCGTATGTTCGTGAATTGCTGATTAACGAAAGTTTCAGATTTATGGTTTGTCGTATAAATAACAGTTAATAATATTAAACTATTCCGTTTTATTAAATCCTTTATACTGGTTACAAATATTAATTTCAACCTTACGGTGTAAAATATTCCGTTTTTAATATTGAATTATTTGGTGAATAATCAAAACTGAAAAAGAAACAATCATACAGGAAAAAGAAAGATAATATGAAGAAATATATCTCTAAAAAAAAAACGACAAGAATATGAAGAGGAAGAAAATGTTAAGAATAAAGGAAGAATAAAAAAATTAAGAGAAGATGATAAGTATAAAGAGGTAGAAAATGTTAAAACCAAAGAAAGAATAAAAAGATTAATAGAAGATGATGTATATAAAGAGGAAGAAAATATTAAGACCAAAGAAAGAATAAAAAGATTAAGAGAAGATGATAAATAAAAAGAGGAAGAAAACGTTAATACCAAGGAAAGAATAAAAATATTAACAGAGGAAGATGAATATAAAGAGAGAGAAAATTTGAAAACTAGAGAACGTGTACACAAATTAACATCAGAAGAATTATATCAAACCAAAGAGCGATTAAAAGATTGGCAACAAAAAATAAATAAACGAAATGATAATCAACTCCGACTTAGGGAGCATATTGTCCGACAATATCAGAGGAGTAATGAGCTAAAAGATAAGAAGTTTTTGCACTTTATTAAAGATCGGGCATGTATGCCTCAGTGTACATATTGTTTTTGTGAGGGTCTATTTTTCTGTCACGCTGTAGTTAACTTTAATGTAGATAAAATTAAACTTGAAAATCCAAAAATAATACGATTCTAAATTATAATTTTCAATTAATATTAAATAATCAGACGTTTCACCAAATCTATTATATATATATATATATATATATATATATATATACATACGTAATAATGCCTATTAAACTACATATACACATTTTTAAAAGTACATAAAATTTTATTTTACTAATAATTTCTGTTTTGTTTTTTTATTTTTATTGTTATTATTGAATTATTTATTTTAAAATGTTTTTACAATCATGGGTTAATAATTATTAATAAATCAATATATTTAATTTGTAAAAAAAGTTAAAAAAAATAAAAATGGAAATGAAGTCAGATTCGAACCGATGTGCCTTCCCCTTACAGATGCAGATATTTCCTTAATTAAAATTTCATTTGGTTATAACTCTGGAACCAGTGAAAATAAGTACCGCTTATGATACACCGTTGAAAAGATCTCAATAAGGGTTTATAACTGAAGTTAAGAAAAAATCCAACTTCCAGATATATTGGAGTTTGGGTTTTTTTGGAACTTTTGGTTCAGTCGATTGCAATCAAAAGAGGAGGTGCAACACTAGATGTTACAAAAATCCTAAATCCAAAATTTCAACATCATATGGCTAATCGTTTTTGAGTTATGCGAGATACATATGTATGTACGTATAGACGTGACGCCGAAACTGGTCAAAATGGATTCAGGGATGGTCAAAATGGATATTTCCGTTGAAATCTGAAAACCGAAATGTTTCGCTATTTGTTATACTTCCTTTACTTCGTACAAGGAAGTATAACGATGAAACATGTATTTCGTATATGCGCCATAGAGAAAACGGTTGTCAAGTAATGGCGTCATCGTCAATCACCAACCAGACCGAAAAAGTTCAAGCCACAGCCATTTGAACGCAAACTGATTGCCACAGTCTTTTGGGATCGGTTTGGCGAACTTCTGATCGATTTCATGCCTCGTGGAACGACTATAAATGTAGAAGCCTACTGCAAAACTCTACGTAATTTACGGCGCGCCGTTGAAAATCGCCGACGTGGGCGGCTGACGTGGGACGACGGTGTCGTCCTGCTGCACAATAATGCACATCCACATGTTGCGGGCCCGACACGTGATTTACTGAGATCATTTGGGTGAGAAATTTACCATCACCCACCATATAGTCCGGACTTAGCTCCTTCTGATTACCATTCATTTGGGAAATTGAAATAATTTTTGAGCGGTAAGCAATTCGCGGGTGGCGATGAACTTAAAAATGGTGTTTATCAGTGGTTAAATGGACCGACGGCAGAAGAATACGACGAGGATATATTGAAGCTGTTGTATCGCTACGACAAATGTCTTAATTCATGTAGCGATTATATAGAGAAGTTTAAATGTAGTTTAAGAGAAATACAAAATATTTATAAAGTTTTCAGAATAAATTTTTTTACAATGGAACGGTCTTTACTTTAGAGATAACCTCTCGTATAAAACGATGGAAAACATTCGTATTTTAAATTTAATATTCTTAAACATTTTAAATTTATTAAACAATAAAATAAGGTAATAAGACTATTTATTTGTTACAAATAAATTGATTAATAAAATAATATTATTTATATGTTTTCGTTTGTGTGTTTTTGGTGCTAAGAAATATTTCATTAATTTTTTGAATCTATGTAACGGAGATTTTAATGATCGCGTATAACAGAAGGCTTGAGTTTTTAATCTAATATAATTTTTCTAATAATGACAAAAAAAAATGAATTTACTTGTTTTAATAAACGTAATGATATTTACGGCTGTAAATATTGTAGTAAAACCTTCATAAATAGCTAAATATTACGCCATTTTATTTACATATATTTCTATTGGCATATATATTTATATATTTTATATTGGTATATATTTACGTTGTTTTGTTATTTTTGAAATACATTTTACCTTTCATTTTCTAAAATTTAGGTAATATTAAAGTGTACTAATGTGAATAAAAGTAGGGAATACAGACGTATAATCTACAAACCTATTACACGTAAGCATAGACATAATTATTGTCATTAAAATTTGAACAGGTGTGTTACTACTAATTGTTATTAGTGTCTCCCCCACCATTAAAAAATTTAAAAGAATAAAAAAGAGAAAAAGAGGACTTCAGTAGTAATGGAAGAAAACAACTGCTGTGTTAATTTTCTTTTATACTTGAATGCAGTTATATTTACTGATTTTAATCAAATTATTATTTTACTGTACGTAATATTACCGAAATGAATAAATTTGCAATGAATAAATTTCTAAAAATAAATCTTACTGAAGGAACTTCTGGTGAAATGTAATAACCTTTATTATAACCATGTAAGTCATACATTTATTTCATCTATTCGTCATAGATAAATAAAACTTGTCCTAAATGAAGGCTGTATAAATTGTTGACGTCATAATACTTATCTCTGAAGTTTATTAAGGTAAATATATTGAATTAAAATAAACTAAATTTTACGTAATTACATAAAGTAGGGTAAGTTTTTTAAATTTTAGTTCATAATGAAACAAAATAGCATAAATATTTAATTAAAACACACAAATAATCTATTTCTGTAGATTAGGAAATATTTAATATACATAACAAATAAGTCAATAAATAAAATTATTGAATTCATTTTTTTTATCATCAGATTCTTACTACTTTTAATGTTTTTTTTTTTTTTTTTTTTTGATTTACGTAGGTTATATTTTTCGCGCGGATTATCTTCCTAAAGTATACAAACTGTACGGTGTTAGCCGCTTATAATATAGACTAGATATATATCGTCATTATGAAAATTAAAGACCATAAGGTGTTCCGCACTCTGAAATTTTCGTAATAACATTTCAGTCAACATTGTTCTTTAGTGCCTTATCTTTACTAATGGTTATCTTTACTAAATCTAATAATTCCTAAGATATTTAAGATTGAAAAATTGAAACGACCGCCATTTTGAAATTTGTCAACGAAGAGTATCATTATTTTCTTCTCCTATTAAAAAATGCTATTTCAAAATAAAACACAAAATTTTATTCCGTTTTCTCCAGTCGTTCTTGAAAAATAATTCTTTTCGTAAAAAAACATAAAATGGCGGACAGACAGAAAAATATTAGTTTTCGGACCTATGTTCGCTGAACATTTTTCTTCACTATGTTAAGTAGAGTCACTTTCTAGAGTTTGGTCTCACCTTTTAAAGACAGTTTATGTAATACCATCGTACGTAATTTTTTACCAGCCTACGTAATTTTTCGTATAAAAATAATCCAGTAATGCCGAAAATACTTGCAGCTGAACCACCAGAGAAAGTACGTCTCACGAAAAGTCATTTTTGTGTATTTTCTTCATTTTAAGTCCCGATCCTGTTTCTCCTATCACACCATATTTTTTATGTTTTAAATCTTCTTTTCATTCAAAATTTTGTTCTTTCAAAAACTCTTTTCAATTTTAATTTTAAGAGAACTTCTTCCAGGATATGATCCAGTTAATCACCTTTTCTCTTTTGAATTATGCATGTTCTTCATAAATATATATATTTTTTTTTGTAATTTCGAGTATATTTAGCCTTTGCAATTTGTTTTCATAGCTACGTTTCAAAATCTTTTCTAATTCATGTATAACCGTCTTAAAAAAAGTTCTAAATTTTTGACTTATCGTTTTTCTTTATATATTCAATAAAATGGGGGGGGGGGGGCGGTGAGGTTCATAACAAATTAATTAATTCGTGTTAGATAGTTCCTTTTGGTGATCCCGTTGTAAGCTTTTCGGCATAAGTAAAATATTTTTATACGAAACATAACGTAGCAAGCTTGATGGCATTTATTATATATAAAAACACACACACACGCGCGCGCGCGCACACACACAAAACAATAAATTGTTATAACCTAATAATTATGACCGTTTATTCAAATATTCTAAATATTTTCAAAAAAAAAGTTAAAAAAAAATTTCACAACAGTTGTAGGACTTTCCCGTCACGTGACTAAAGCCGCGATTCGGGAAAATCCTACAACTGTGGGTTTTTCTGATGCACGGCTTACTCACACAAAATAATTAAAAATATTTATTATTTTGTTTAAATATAATATTTCTTCGTTTATTTAATTCAATGATTCTAACTAAAGCGCGCGGGCATACTGTATTTAATTCGCGCGGGTGTGGTAGTATTAGCGGCGACGGTCGGCAATAACTAAATTAATATAATTTCACAACTTACATAGAACAAATTTCGCTTGTACGGTCGATAGAATGTGCAGCCGCAAAGCTTAACGTACCAGGTGCCGAGTCGACCGGGCGATGAGTTCGAGATCCATCCAGACTGACTTACTTTTTTACAGTTAAAATATTAATCATTTATTTAATTCTACCGCTCACCTGTGACGTCACAATATAGCAGACGACTACAACAGCTTTATTTGGGGTAGGGGTGCGATTTTGAAAAGGTTTTTTTTGCAAATATAGTTATTTTTTAATCGTTAACAAATATGCCTAAGAAAAATATGATTTTAATCAGACGATATTTTGAGATACCTAGAGTGATCTTGTTCTTCAGCCTTACCCTCTTCACCTTTTAAGTTGAAAATTTAATGGCATCGATGTTCGATATATAAAAGTAATCTGACCTAGTTTGGTCAAAATCGGTCCAGTATTTCTGGAGATATAAGATGATTTAGAGGTCCACACCGAAAATACATACGTACGTAACAACATTACCATCCGGAAAATTTTCATTCGGTTTTTTTGGGGTTCCTTAGGTGTAAAAACATCAGGATCTAGTGTAAACTGCATATTTACAAATTGGACCGATTACAGTACTTTCCCTTCTAGGGCTATAGCGTTGTCTAGACGGGAATTTAAAAATCTACAAAAAGTTAATTAAAGATTAAAAAATATATACTTTCACATTTGATAGAATTTTAGCTCATAATCGACAGCGATTGCTTAACGTTATTCCTATGCATTTTTTATTTCCTTGTACGAACAAGTAAAAAAAATGATTATTGATCGCGGAAAATTTCGGTTTTCTGATTTTAACGGAAATATACGAGTACATTTTGACCATCCGTGAATCCATTTTGATTATTTTCGGCGTGACGAAACTGTACATACGTATGTGCGTATGTCTCGCATAAGTCAAAAACGGTTAGCCGTAGGATGTGGACATTTTGGATTTAGGATTGTTGCAACATTTAGTTGTGCACCTCCCCTTTTTATTGCAATGACTGGATCAAAAGTGTCCAAAAAAGTCCAAAACCACAACAATTTAGATTTGGAATTTTTTCTGCAGTAATAAGCTATCGTTTTTAACGGTATATCATAAGTGGTAGTTATTCTCATTGATTTCAAAGTTATAGCCAAATAAAATTTTAACTAATGAAATATTTGGATCTTTCAAATAATTCCTTTTTTTTTTTTAATTAAATATATTGATTTATTAACAATTATTAACTTCTGATTAAAACAAAAAAAAAAAAAAAAAAAAAAAATAGAAGTTATTAGTGAAATAAAATTTTATGTACTTTACATTTTAATTCAAAAATTTTTACAGAGGTTTTTAATTATTAGTAAATCAATATATTTAAATTTAAAAAAAAAATCACGCCGGAAGGCGGAAGTACATTTCACCGGTGCTAAGTAGGGGATAGAAAAAAGATTTCCTCCTTAAAGTTAAGAAAAACTTCACATTTACTCAAATTTACTCAATACGACAATAGTTACATGTGAAAAGAAGTTTCAAATGTTTAGCATACGACAAGCCCTATCTTCTTACAAACTCCAGCAACATTTTGGTCATCCCTTACCCTTAGGATTGGTCATATCAAAAATTGTTACGAAAAATAGTTTTAGGTAATGTTTAGAGGACTAACATTCACTTTAAACCGATTCGATACTGTGCCTATTAAGGGAGGTATGATTTTTTTTCACCTCCTGGGCCAAGGGTGGGTAATAGCAAAAAACTTTACTTAGATAAGTTTTAGGCCCTTATCCAAAGAGTAGTAGTGGGAACTTTAAACGAATTCGATGTGTTACATAAGCAAGTTATAGCGATATTTTGTTTTTTCGAAAAAGCCCCCCCCCCCATTTTCACCCCCATGGTTTGATTTTTCCCATTAACCAACCGATATTTTGTGGAGATTATGGGAGTTATCGTGTTCACCATTAAGTGAAACGTGTGTATATATATATATATATATATATATATATATATATATTTAAATGTATATATAAACTTTTGAACTGACGGAGGTTTTGGGGTTTAGGGGATGTGAAACGCGAAGCAGTAAGTAAGCTGTTGGTTGAAACATAACTAGTTTATTTGTTTTTTTTTTTTTTACTTTATCTTTCAAGTAGTGGTATACACCACTACTTGTGTATATCGATCCATTTTAATTCAAAAATTTTTACAGAGGTTAATATAAAATATTTGTATATGAAGTCGGATTCGAAGCGATGTTTTCATGGTAACAGATCCGTCACGTTCTTACTTACACCACTACTTGATTGACGTGAAACAAAATTAATATATAAACTTAATTAAATGTTGATACGGACACCACAAAAAACGTGATGCAATGTGGTGTCCACTACAATGCAATTGTGCATGTCCACTTTATTAAAGAACTGGAGGATCGTATCTCACTTTTAAATGAAATAAGTTTAAATGAAGTGCAGTAAAAAAGTGTATATGAAATTTAATAGGCGTACAAGGAAGTCACGTGGTATCCACATCAATTTTTTTTAGCTTTTGGAAATATTTACTTTGTTAAATCAATAATAACAAAAAAAAAGTCATAACATTTTTAAACAAAACTCATTTTATAGATAATGTAAATTCTGAGAAAATCTGTGTGGACATTTTTTTTAAATCCATTTTTATTGAAAACTAATCAGAATAAAAATTTTAATATTGTATCTGTAATTTATATCGTTATATCTAATATCAGTTTTTACTATTTAATTTTTTATTGAATTTATTTTTAAAATATATATAAGTTGTTTTTTGTTTACCGTATCAGAGGAAGGAAATTACGTTCAATACAGCAAATATATAATCTGAAGAAATCATTCGGATAAAATGAAATGTACTAGGAAAGTCAAATTTTAATAGTAATTTTCTATTCCTTATTAACTTTCTTTTTCGAAAAGTTTTTTCAAATTTGTGTTCATCTTAATTTAAGAGAGATATATAATTAAATAAATAATATACTAAAATTTACGATTATCATAACTATTTTACAGAACTCTTGTCGATATAGCGTGTAATTTCTCTTTAGGTCAACAATAACAAGTCACACCTTTCCGTGAGGTCATATATTTATTATAGCAATACTGTACCAGAAAATATCCTTGAAGTTGAAATATATTGTTGTAATTTTAATACAAGCGACCTCTTTCGGGATCTTTTCATATTTCTTTATGCAGTAAGTAAGCTGTTGGTTGAAACATAACTAGTTTATTTGTTTTTTTTTTTTTTTTTTTACTTTATCTTTCAACAATTGACCTCTTTTTTTATAGATATCCCAATTTTACCGAAATTTTTATGTTATAAAATACTAATATTTCAACGGTATTTATAAATGAAGTATTTATTAAATTCAAGACGATTTTATTTCTAAGTATTTTGTTAACTACGATTACAGTTTTAGTTATAGTTCTTCGAAAGAAGTTATGAAATAATCTATAGGGATAAAGTATTCTTTTTGAAATGTATTATTTTTATGTAAAAATATTTAAATTTTTATTGTAGTGCAAAAGAAAACTCTTTATTCTTCTTATATATATATATATGTATATCCACATACATTTTTAATACTGTAGACGCATCGATCCTAATGTTATTCTTCATATATTTTTACACTATAACGAATGACAATAGCAAAACGAATAAAAAACGTTTTTAAAATTTAAAAAAAGGTGTAAAATTACATAATTTTTCTTTTTTTTCCTGTTTTGCCTCCGGAATTGTAAGATATTATTTCAGAGGATGATATGTATGAGTGTAAATGAAGTGTAGTCTTGTACAGTCTCAGGTTGACCGTTCCTGAGATGTGTGGTTAATTGAAACCCAACCACCAAAGAACACCGATATTTACGATCTATTATTCAAATCCGTATAAAAATAACCGCCTTTACTAGGATTTGAACCTTAGAACTCTCGACTTCCAAATCAGCTGATTTGCGATGACGAGTTCACCACTAGACCAACTCATTGGGTAAAAATTACATTACCTTTAATTATGATGACTCCTTAATCAAATACAGTCTAGAGAATTTCACCGTCTGAAATCATATAATTTTCTTTTTTCTTACTTTCTTTTTACAGCTTAAAAAATAATTTATTTACTTTAATTATACAAATTTTTTTGTAATATGTTTAATAAATGTCATTACTGTAATATGGGGTTTTCAAAGTCACTTTATTAAGAGTTTATTAAAACTAACTATTACTAACATTCAAATACATTATTCTTTACGAAGTTTTCCGATTTCAATGGTATGTATATATATAAATTAGAGTGTCCCACAAAGAATTGGAGAAACTTTCTTTCAGGACATGTTCTATTGGTGAAGTAATGAGAAAAATTTCGATATACATAGGTCTGGAAACGCTTTGTTTTCGACTTACGGCTAGCGAAAGAGTTCGTCCGGATTTCAGCTCTTTTAATAAAAAGAAGCCCTATTGTAATTTTTGGGACCCAAATTAAGTAGTAAAGTTCATTGATTCTTATATAATTTGAGCTGGGATTATACCTTCCTTAATAGGCAAAGAATCGAATCTGTTTACACTGGTCGTTAGTCCTCTAAACATTACCTAAAACTTTTATGTAAAACAAATTTTTATTTGACCAACTCTTACGGCAACGATGAACAAAATGTTGCTGGAATTGTAAGATGAGGCTTGTCGTATGCTAAACTTGTGAAACTTTTTTTCACATGCAACCATTGTCGTATTGAGTAAATTTGAAGTTTTTCTTAACTTTAAGGTGGTAATCCTTTTTATCCCCTACTTAGCACCGGTGAAATTTATCTCTGCCTTCCGGAGTCCGAAAGGGTTTTTATTTATTTTTATTATTGAATTATTATTTATGGTAATTTTTTTTACAACCAGAGGTTAATAATTATTAATAAATAAATATATTCAAATTAAAAAAAAAAACTAAAAAAATGAAATGAAGTCTGATTCGAACCGATGGGCCTTCCTCCTCTGAGATCCAAATATTTGATTAATTAAAATTTTATTTGCTTTCTCTGGAACCAATCAAAATAAATACCACTTGGGATATATCGTTGAAAAGCTCTCAATGAGAGTTTATTACTGCGTTTAAGAAAAAGTCCAAAATCTAAATTTTTGGGATTTTTGGCTTTTTAGAACATTTTTGGTAAATTCGATTGCAATCAAAAGGGGAGGGGCACAATAGATGTTACAACAGTCCTAAATTCAAAATTTAACATCTTACAGCTAATCGTTTTTTAGTTATGCGAGATACATACATACGTACAGATGTCGCACCGAAAATAGTCGAAATTCATATTTAAGTTGAAATCTGAAAACTGAAATTTTTCGCGATCACTATACTTCTTTTACTTCGTACAAGGAAGTAAAAATAATATTTTCATAAGAAAATGAAAAATAATTAATCCATCTTCAGGTGGAGTATAAATATGATTAAAATGATAAAACTTACATAATTAAATTATACATAAAAATTGATCTTCATTTTTTTAAAGTTCTTCAAAAATTAAAAATTTAGGTCGAAGGTACTACGTCTGTACTGTATTAGTTTTGCAGTTGCTATCTGTAACAATAACAGTTTTCAATTGTTAAATGTAACAATAACAGTTATCTACAACATAACAATTTTGAAATTATTACAATACGGACGTAGTCACTTTGACTTAAAGTTTTAACTTTTGACGAACTTTAAAAAAATGACGATCAGTTGTATATATAATTTAATTACGAAAATTTTATATATTTTAATCATAATTATACTCCTCCTGAAGATGGTAGAATAGCCGAAAGCGCTCGAGAAAGTCAAATTGGAATTTTGGTAAGCTGTTATTAAAATTATAATATATAAGAGTATAAACAGATTTAAAATTTTGTGTTATTTTTAGTTGGAAGATACTTTGTTCTAAAAAAACTTCTGATATAACAAAAATTTCCATTTAACATTGAGTTTGATAGTGCACGGAGTCCCATATAATAACATATGTTACTATCCTTAAACAAAAATCCTGGCAGACAGAAAATTTGTCGTGGGTGCTTAGCTTAAAATTTGGTTTTTTCTGTTGCTATTTTTACCATAACTGAGCTGTATTTATTAATCCTATTTTTTATTTTAAGTTATTTGAGACTTTGAATAAAAATAATATGTATATACATTTATATGTGCATGTAAATGTAGGCCTACACGCATTATCAAGAACCCGAGGTTATTAAACATTTTTTTTAAATTCGTGAACCGATTTTATTATTTTAAATGTACACTCCGTATAAGGTAATTACTATTATGTATTCTACCTGCATAAAATATGTGATTGTGTTATTATTATTCCTGTTTCAAGTTTCAAGTTTACGTGATATCACGAAAAACACGAACCTGAAAATGACTAAACGCCAGTCTTTTAGTTGTAGGTCGTACATAGCCGATTTTTATCTGCATCAACATTTAAAAAAGAATATTTTTAAAATAAAATAATTTTATTATACAATTTAAGTAATTTATTTTAAACAAAAAAAAAAGTATATTATTGTGCGGTAGATATGTTCTGAATTCTTATTATTTATTATATTTTGTTTTGAGTTGACATAAAAGAAAAACTTTTGTAGCATTTACGTATGTCAGAAACTGTTATTTATTTTATGCATTACTTTTGCATTAATTTCTTTAACACATTAATGAATTATTAATGTAAAAGCAAAAAATCTGATGTGGACACCACATGACTTCCTTATACGTCTATTAAATTACATATACACATTTTTTTAAATGAAAAAAATCAAAATTTTATTTCATTAATAACTTGTGATATTTTTACATTTTTTTTTATTGTTATTGATATATTATTTATCGTAACTTTTTTTTTTTACAATCAGAGGTTAATAATTATTAATAAATCGATATGTTTAAATTAAAAAAAAGGAGATGAAGTCTGATTCGAACCGATGTGCCTTCTAAATTTCCGAATATTTCATTAATGAAAGCTTTATTTGGCTATAACTCTGGAACCAATGAAAATAAGTACCACTTATGATATATCGTTGAAAGGTTCTCAATTAGGGCTTATTACTGAAGTTAAGAAAAAGTCCAAAATCCAAATGTTTTTTTTTTTTGGATTTTGGGCTTTTTAGTACATTTTTGGGTCAGTGCAATCAAAAGGGGAGGTGCACAGCTAGATGTTACAACAGTTCTAAGTCCAAAATTTCCACATTCTACGGCTAATCGTTTTTGAGTTTTGCTAGATATATACGTACGTACAGACGTACGCCGAAACTAGTCAAAATGGAGTCAGGCACAGTCAAAATGGATATTTCTCCTGAAATCTAAAACTGAAATTTTTCGCGAACACAATACTTTCTTTATGATTCTACTTCTTCAAAATTAAAAAAAATTGAAAAAAATATATTTCCAAAAATTGTATTTATGGTCCGATTTGGCTCGTATTCAGAATATATATTAGTTACGTGAAAAGAAAAAAAAATTGCAAAAACTATACCAGCTAGGTGGCACCGGTATCGAGATATTTACGAAACAAACATACAAATACATACTTTCTTCTTATATATATAGAAGGTAATGTTCTCGTATGTGTGTCCGCTATAAACTAAAAAACTACCGGACCGATTTACGCGCGGGGTTTTTGAAAAATGGTCCGCGTTGTTTGGAGAAGGTTTAAAACTATTGAAATTCTCGATCTGTCCAGTAAAAAGAAAGTTAGGGGTATTTTGAACCAACTACTTTGTTTAGTGAAGAGTTTCAATTAAATTTGATAGGAGTGCTGTTTCAGCCCGGTCACTTGCAATAGTGACTGGGTCGGAGCGTGCTGATGAAGCAATAAGGACCCTCGTGGTATGAAGGGAGGGCGCGCTGGATGGGCTGGTATACGTGGGATGCATACCCCGATCCCAAGTAGTGTAGGAACGGGAAGGGTACCCTCCTGAGGAAGGGTATCTCGGCTGTCCGGAAGTGGAGGAGGTCGGGATACCCTTATAATTCAGGGTAGGACCGTATGGGAGGTCCGGATGGGACTTGAGTCAGGGTGGGCAGTCTACGCCGCGACACATGGGTGCGGTTACGGCGCCCCTAGTGTTTAGAAATGGTATAAAAAAAAGCTGTTTTGATAATTGGATTTATTTACATTCTGACTTTTATAAAGCTAAAGGTTAAATTTTGTAAAGGTCCTTAACGTATAGCTTTTTAATGTTTTATCAAACTTTCAATTGAGTTCATTTAATCTACATATATAGTCAAATCTAGCAATAACGAAGCATTGTCGGGTCTGCTAGTACTATGATATACAATATTGTCACCTGCACACTCTTTAATTATCCTGCATAAAAGAGCAATGTTTTTCTTTTTTGGGAGTCGTGTTTTTTAATTTTTATTATTAATTTTTTGTTATACCTTGAACTAAGAAGTTCTATCAGAGTAAGCCATGGATATAATCGGCATAGATTCTACTTTTAATTTGGTATTAATATTTGCATAAAGCCCTGTCGGCGAGGTTCTAGATAGAAAGAAAAACGTCTAGAATTTACGATCGTAGACAATGTGAATCACCCCAGAGAGTTCTTAAAGATTGGAAGAGCAAGTTGTATTCGCTGAAAATAAAACTTCCATCATTGAGAAATATTAAGTAACGATAACTAAAGAGATACCAAAAACGATACTAAATAACTTAATATAAAGACTTAATATAAATAACTAAAAAGACTTTGCAATTTTTGAATCTTTATACGCATATAGCGTGAGCGAAGCAGCAAGAAGGGATGATAGTTCCTAACTAAATTTAATGATCAACTTCTTATTAAATAAAGGGACAGTCTATTTGATTTGAAATACTTATATTAGTTTCTACGGTACGGATTTTGACAGTCCAAAAATTGTGTGACCGACGGAGTTTGATCCTTGAAAATTCCCATTATTTTAAGGACTTTTTTTATTACTGCACTTACTACCATTAAATATTTAACTAAATTGTAGAGCACAAAGTTAAAATAATTACCAAGCGTAAGTAATTTATGACTTCATTTATGAAACTTAAAGAAATTTTTTATATTTACAAAATTTTGTAATTATTATAATTATTTCTTCCACAATTATTTAGGAAATAATTCAACTCGCATTTGTAAAACAAACTGAAATGAAGGTGATTCATAACGTAGCTGCTCAAAATATAACTGACTGATAAATCATAATATTATTTATAAAAACAAAAATCAGTCAAGCCAATATCCTGAGCGGCCTTGCAGCCTTACCATGTGAAATCAAACTAAAGTTACTGTAGTTAATTCATTGCTCCAGTTTTTCTGCAATTTTTTTAGTTTTTATTTTTTTATTAATATATTCTACGTAATTTTTACATGTGTCAAGCTAGGCAAATATTTTCTTAATACCTTATTTGTTACACAATGCTGAATTTTTTGTATATATTTTTTTACTTTTATTTAATTTTATGTATTTATTTAAGGCTAAAAAAATATAAAGAAAAAGTTAACGAGTAAAAATATATACTTTATGGCTTACGGTGGCTGGAAAAGTAACTTACTCCTCTAACCTTTCTTATAATTCAGATAACGATGCGGTTTGCAACATTCTTGTACCGAGGAGCTACTTTAATGAAAAAATATTTCTCTTTTTGATTTTTGGTCGGAGGGGGGTTGGGAGACAATTCAAAAATTTCAAAAGGGGCCAATTATAATTTGATATAGCATTTTTTAAAGAGCTAAATGAGACAAAAAAATTATACAATTAAAACAAAATTCTAATTTCCCAATCCAAAACTGCGGCCAAAAAAGTGTTCGTTTCAGATACACAGTATTCAAAAATGACTCACCTTATGGAAGAATGTTTCCTTGTTTTGTTGCATATTTAATTGAGAAAAAATGGGTTACACAATGCAACCCACCAGCTTTATCTAGTGGTGAAAACTTCTTCCCAAACCAGCTGATTTGGAAGTCGAGAGTTCCAGCGTTCAAATCCTAGTAAATTATTTTTACACGGATTTGAAAACTAGATTGTGGATACCGGTGTTTCTTTGGTGGTTGGGTTTCAATTAACCACACATCTCAGGAATGGTCAAAGTGAGACAGTACAAGACTATACTTCATTTACACTCATACATCATCTTCATTCATCTTCTGAAGTAATACCTGAACGATAATTCCCGGAGGCTAAGCAAGAAAAGAAAGATATTATTTAATTATAAACAATGAGTACATTATTTTTGAACCCCTCTGTAGATTAATTACAATCAAAATAATTATCTTTACGTAGTAATTTTACAAAATTAGGACATATTTTTGTTTGATGTTCTCCGCATACGGGTTGTTGACATTTCGCGCAGTACGTTTTCGTCATCCTTTTCAATTTTTAGTCCCAAGAATAGCGATATTTTCGAGGATCTTTTTTTCTCTTGATAATGTTGGTTTCTGAACGTTTTCATTTGTTACATTCTGGATTATTAATTTTAATTCTCTACTAAGCTGAGGAATACTAATTCTTTGCACTTGCCATATTAAAAATCAACGGTTTTTAATAGATTGACTTTTTAAGACACTCCTGGTATAAGGATCGCAGTCAACTTTATCCTCAGATGGAAGAAACGTTAAATCTATTTCGCTACTGTCAGAATCTCACAAACGGTCATCCTCTTCGCCACTTTCATCGTTAGCTATTTCTGCAAGAATCTGTACTAGATATACATACAAGTTTTCCATATTCTGTGAAAAGAATACTACCGATTTTAGGCACTGTAATCAATATTATACGTAAAAAGAAATATTTTATTATACATTTTAAGCAAAAATTAGTAGATGTATCTTCTAAATATTCTTTCTTTTTCCTGTTTAGCATCCGGTAATTGCCGTTCAGATAATACTTCAGAGGATGAATGAGAATGATATGCATGCGTGTAAATGAAGTGTAGTCTTGTACAATCTCAGTTCGACCATTCCTGAGGTGTGTGATTAATTGAAACCCAACCACCAAAGGACAACGGATCCACGATCTAATATTGAAATCCGTGTAAAAATAACTGACTTTACTAGGACTTGAACGCTAGAACTATCGACTTCCAAATCAACTGACTTGGGAAGACGCGTTCACCACTAGACCAACCCCTGTGGGTAGGAATTGTCGATCTGAGACTGTACAAAACTACACTTCATTTACATTCATACATATCATCCTCTGAAGTATTATCTGAAAGGTAATTGCCAGAGGCTAAATAGGAAAAAAAAAGAGGTCTCTTACACCAAATCCATCTATTTACATTTTCCTGTGCTCCCAGTTACTTTTAAAATCATGATAACTTCAACTTTGTTTCAGATCCCTTAAATTTTTCTTTCGGGTCTCTCTCTTTTTTACATCTTTTACTAATTCTTCACGTATCGTTTTTGTCTATCCTTCTCTCATGAAAAATCCCACCATTTAGCTTTACTATATTCTGAACCGTTTTGTTTAAGCTGCTATTCTCGTTAACTCTATTACTTTTTTATTTTTCACTTTACGGTGGTTTTGGAAGCTAGACAGAAAAAGAGACTTTTATCATACAGTTTTAACATCCGCGAGTGAATTTCGGCCGGTTTTACGCGTTCAGAAAATAACATTTTATCACAATACTCTGTTTTCCCAGGGACACGTTTAAAATAGAACCAAGATTTTTAAATTAACAAAAGAGGTTTCTTTTCGAACAGCTAATATTTTTTTATATCAGGGGTGTCAACTTGAAAGTCAGACATTTATTTTATAATATTTCATCCGCTGTTGTCATTTATTTATTTACTTTTTTTTAATTCTTAAATGACCCTTGTATTAAAGAAACGTGTCATTTATTAAAATTATAGTATTGGAAATTATATTTTATCAAAACAAAAATTGTAATTATAATATTATAATAGATATTATCGATTCAATCACTGTAAAGTATTTAACTAATATATTTATCTAAAATATGCGTGTATATACAATCATTTATTTGTATGAACATTCTTGTTATTGTTTCCTTAATTGGTTATATTGTTTTATTTAATAATAGATAACTTGACATTATACTTTTATTTTTGATTCAGTGTCATGTTTTATGCGTTAATATATATTTCGTATTCGACAGTGACCTTCATTATATTGACATGAAGACTAAAAAAAGCTGCTTCGATCGTAATTGAAGTTGTTGATAGTAATGATGTATTATAAACACCGCACCTTACAATGGTTTTTTTTTTCTTTGTTATATAATGTTTAGTAAATTACCTCAATATACGTCTTGTTTCATGATGAATGTGCGGTAGATCTGCTTGAAATATTATGCGTAGAAACCATCTGATGTTATCATTCATAACACATTAAATTTAATAATTTAAAACAGTATTCTGTACTATAAAAAAGCCTATTGTTTCGCTTCCATTACAAAAATGAAGTTTGTTACGTAATTTTTATATATATATACATATATAGTGTGTGTGAGACATGCTATTCTGTTTATATATAAAACTATTTTCTCTAACATTTCCGTGGTTATTTTGTAAGCATGGATTGGATATAAAACGTATTATTTCTTTATTTTATAATTTTTTTAACTAAATTTAAATTGTAAAGTATTTCATAATTTTCAACCATACCTTTAAATCATATTCTTTTAGTTAAAACTAGAAAAAAAGGCGGGTCTAAAGCCCGCCGTGAAAATGTTACATTGTTTATGTTTTATTACATATGATTTTGTTAAATGTTGTTGCCAATTATAATTAAATGCAACAAAGTAACAAACTGCATTTTCTTGCAAAATTGGTTTGGAAAATTTATTCTTTTGTAATGAAAAAATAAAGCAAATTTATTGCAGTTTTTTTAAAATTATTTTTTCATTGCTGTTGCAATTTTTTTCAAACTATTGAAGCTTTTCGTTGTAAAGGCTTTTTTTTGTTATTAGTACGCTAAATTCATGAACGTTATTTAGTTTGAATAACTAAAAAAAAATTTGCAACAGCAATAAAAAATAATAAAAAGGATTATAATAAATTTTCTTTACTTTTGCAACACCAAAAAAATAAAATTTTACAAAAAATTTATCAAGGAAATGCAGTTTGCTACTTTGTTGTATTTTGTCAAGACCACGTCTTCAAAATAAAAATCTGATATGGACACCACATGACGTCCTTAAACGACTATTAAATTACATATAACATTTTTTTTTAAATGAAAAGTAATATACCATTTTATTTCATTAATAACTTCTGATATTTTTTTTTATTGAATTATTATTTGTTGTAAAACTTTTTCTGCAATCAGAGATTAATAATTATTAATAAATCAATATAATTAAATTTAAAAAAAATTGAAAAAACAGAATTCACCGGTGCTAAGGAGGGGATAAAAAAATTTCGACCTTAACGTTAAGAAAAACTTCAAATTTATTCAATAAGTTTCACATGTTTCACATTTAAGTTAAAGTTTCACATGTTTAGCATACGACAAGCCCCATCTTACAATTCCAGCAAAATTTTGGTCATCCCAGTCCGAAAGGGTGTGTTAATAAAAAATTGATACAGACAAAACCTTTAGGTAATGTTTAGAGGACTAACGTACAGTTTAAACCGATTCGATACTGCGCCTTTTAAGGGAGGTATGTTTTTTCATAACCCCATTTTTTCCACCACCTGGGCCAATGGTTGGTTACATCAAAAACTTTATTTAGATAAGTTTTAGTTCTTAACATGTCATACAAAAAAAATCTGATGTGGCAACACATCACTTTCTTATACGCCTATTAAATTACATATACACATTTTTTTTTTAATGAATAGTACGTAAAATTTTGTTTCATTAATAACTTCTGAGATTTTTCCATTTTTTTGTTTTATTTATTGTAGTTATTGAATTATTATTTTTGTAAAACATTTTTACACTCAGAGGTTAATAATTATCAATAAATCAATATATTTAAATGAAAAAAAAGTTTTAAAAAAAGGAGATGAAATCTGATTCGACCCGATGTGCCTTCACACAAGATCCAAATATTGCATTAATTAAAATTTATTTGGATATAACTCTCAAACCAATGAAAAAAGTACCACTTTTGAAATATAGTTGAAAAGCTTTCAATGAGGGCTTATTACTGTAGTTAAGAAAACTTCCTTGTATTTCCTACAAAGAACTAAAAATTCCGTTTTCAGCGTGTTGGTGTGTGTGTGTGTGTGTGTGAGTGAATGATTATTGCAGTACATAGACCGTTAAGTCAAATTAACTGTAAAGATATCTTCCACATCGTTTAAAATAACTGGAAAAGAGCGTTTATTACTGATGAAAAAAAAATACATTATAAGCTGCTTTAAAACAATACAAAAACATTTTTTCTAATGAAACTAATTCTATGAAGAAAATGCATTTTTTAATAGGAGAAAGATTATATGACAATGGAAATGACACGAATATTTTCTTTTTTCTTATAATTCCTTATTATAATTGTTTTTTATTGTTTTGTGTAGAACTATTTTTACTTTTAACCATCTAGATAGCTCTATAGCAGGGCTACAGCTCAAGAAGGGAAAATATTGTAAGTGGTCCAATTTGGGATATGCGGTTTGCACCAATTTTAATGTTTTAACATCTAAGAAATCCAGAAACCACAAAAAAACCGGATGGAAATTTTCCGGATCTTAATATTCGTATGAACGTGTACGTTTTCGGTTGCGTCCTTTAAATCAGCTTATATTTCCAGAACTACTGGACCGATTTTAACCAAACTTGGTCAGATTATTTCTATATATGGGTCATTGATGCCATTAAATTTTCAATGTAAAAGGTCAAGAAGGAGAGACTGTAGAGGAAGGTCACCCTCAGTATCTCGAGATTTCTCTGAATTAGTCATATTTTTCAGGCGCATTTATTAACAATTAAAACAATAATATTTAAGAAAAAAATTGCTAAATCGCTTTTGCACCCCAAAAAATATTCTAAACTTTGAAGTTTTGTTGTGATCGCTATGATGATTGTTTTTTGTTGCAGTTTTTTCTATTGTCTAATTACACATATAAATTAATCTTTTACTAAACTGGGAGCTCTAAACCCTACCAAGCTGCCAAACCCGACCAAAAGTCATGCAAATTTTTTAACATTTTCCTTCTTTCTCTTTTGTATTGTAATCAATACTGCTTTAAAAAATGTTTTTTTATAAAATTAAACTTTGACTCTCCCTTTGGGGTTCGCGCAAAAAGTAACAAATATGGTCGTGTGATTACCAATTTATACATTTTCAAGAACGCTGAAAACGATTTTAATATTTAAAGTTATTGAAATAGAAGCTTTTGCTTTAGTAATACCAGATATGAAATTTGCGGTTTTTTACCTCAAGCCAATATTATTATCTTGTAATTTATAACGTGGGATTTTTTCAATTTGTCATATTTTATTTATAAATAGTCGCGTGACGGGAAAGTCCTACAACTGTGTTGTCAGCTTTTTTCTTTAATTTTCCTTTTTTTTTTTTTGAGCTGCTTCAGTCAAAATGAAGCAGCTCAAATGAGCTGCTTCAGTCATTTGATTGGTTTGATGCAGCTCTCCAAGATTCCCTATCTAGTGCTAGTCGTTTCATTTCAGTATACCCTCTACATCCTACATCCCCAACAATTTGTTTTACATACTCCAAAAAATTATGTTTATAATTTAATTTTAAATTATAAACATAATTTTCCTTATGTTTATAATTTAAAATTATCTAGCGAGTAAATAATTATAGTGTTAAAACATAGTCGGGCTATAATTTATTGTAAATTGATTATTTTTGTAACGAAATGTTAATTTTATCATTAAATTAAACTTATAATTTAATTTATTTAGACAAATTCAATATCGGGGATTTTTCTAATCTTAATATTTCGTGATCTCCAGTAATTAAAAAAAGCAAACAAATTTTTGGTACTAGTTTGGTTGAAATTTGACACAATGATTTCTGTATATGATGCATAGATAAAATTTTTATCACAAGTTGAAGTAGGCAAGCGGGATACCCCCAAAAAATCGCTTAGAAACATGAAAAACCGATCAGCGTCGTTCTAATCGCTAATTTCCACATTACTTTATTTTTTCCAGGCTGTTGAATCTGAATATGAAATTTATTTTGATCTAGAATTGGGGGAACATAGTAAAAATTGACATTTTAACTAAAAATGAAAAAAACAAAAGTGTTTTTCATGATTTTTTTGTGTTTAACTCCCTGTATCTCAGCCGGATATTAATATTCATTAACCACATTTTAACTGTATTATCATCAAACGATATTACAAAACTCTAGACCAGTATGAATTTTCCCACGCATTTTCCGACGAGTTATGAGTTTTTGATAATTTTATCTGTATTTTCACGCGTTAGCATATTCAATTGCAAAAGTTGAGTGACAAAGTTTTGAATATTCATTTTTAACCCATACACTATTAAAATTTAAGACATCATGAAGTTTTCCACAAAGTTAACAGCTCTTAATATGCCGTACAAAAAAACCTGATGTGGCACCATATGACTTCCTTATACGCCTATGAAATTACATATACACATTTTTTTTAAATGAAAAGTACGTAAAATATTATTTCATTAATAACTTCTGATATTTTTTCATGTTTTTTTTTTTTTTTATTGCTGTTATTGAATTATTATTTTTGTAAAACATTTTTTTACAATCAGAGGTTAATGATTATTAGTAAATAAATGTATTTAAATTAAAAATTTTTTTAAAAATGAGATGAAGTTTGATTCGAACCGATGTACTTTCCCTTGTAAGATCCAAATATTTGATTAATTAAAATTTTATTTGGCTATAACTGGAACCAATGAAAATAAGTACCACTTACGATATATCGTTTAAAACCTCTCAATGACTTATTACTGCAGTTAAGAAAAAGTTCAAAATTAAAATTTTGGGATTTTGAGCTTTTTTGGACACTTTTAGTTAAGTCGATTGCAATAAAAAGGGGAGGTGCACAATTAGATGTTATAATTGGTTGATAAATCCAAAATTTCAACATCCTACGGCTAATCGCTTTTTTAATTATGCGAGATACATACGTACAAGGACGTACAAAGGATACTTTACTTCGTACAAGGAAATAAAAATTATACTTTTGCTTACATTTTGTGTTTAGATATGCGCAGAAAATAAACAATTATTGTTTTTGTTCCATTCTTGGAATAAAAAAAAATTGAAGAAGAAAAAATATAACCTATTTTAATTCAATTTTTCTAAAAGTATAATAATTTTCTGATTTTTTTTATTATTGACGACTAATATGTGTAATTTAAAATTTAAATTTCATTGTATAATATGTAATACATAAATTATACTAATAATTCCTACATCCATAAATTAATTAATTTTATATATTGGTTATGCAGTATGTGTGTGTGTGTGTTTTTGTGTGTGTCATCTTGTGATATGAAACGCTTGATTTAAATTACAGTGTTATTATTCTTGATGGGTAGGCTGAATGTATCAAGTACATTTGAAGGACAGGACAGATTCTATATTAATATAATGTTTATGGTATTAATGCAATTCATATTTTACCTCTTCCCGCTTGCCTTCTATTTTATTATTTTCTTCCTTATAACTCAAGCGTGGGAATCAAATAAGATCATTTGCTACACATCCACGATAATTACATTATGTAATAGAAAATTATTTGTTGTTTGATTACATTTATTTGTTTTTATTTTTTATTTATTTTTTTTTATAGAACTGCGATCTTATTGTTTTTACTTAATTAGACTAGTGGACTGACTAGATTTAGACACATTAACTATACCTTATTCAGTTATAGTGTATGTAAAATCTAAAGGCCGGTTCTCCCTGTAAGCTGCTTCTAATTGTTTCCTCTACACCACTCCTATAAGCATGCCGAACACTTGTACTGGTTGCTACAAAAGTAACCCGTTCGTGCTATTTAAAAATAGTTTTGTAAAATAACTACGCCACGTCAAAGAAAATCATAACATTATAGCCTATAATAAATGAACAACTATTTTCATGTAATTCTGTATTACGACATTGTTTCTGTTTGTTGATAGCAAAACCTTAGTTTAAATACTTAAAAAACATATACTTTCAAGAAATAGATAAATAAATTATTTCATATACTAGAATAAAATATTAGGCATACATAATTCTATTTGTAATAACAAATTACCTTAACATATTTCGTTACTATAATAGTAACGTCATTGAATACGGTGCAAGCCATTACAAATTAATGGATGTGACTTTTGGAATAAACTGCTTTGGCTGCTGGTGTGAGGAGAAGTCGCTGAGTGATGTTAAGAACAATGGAGGGGATACTACAGCGCGCTACTGATTCCCCTTCAGATATTACATACACTATATCTTATATAGAGTTCAAGTAAAGAGACTGCGTGTACGAGTGTTCAGGCGGCCGATTCACAAGTATCTCCTGTAAATCCTGATGCAAATAAGGAAACTACGCGACGTTAATATTCAGTAATTACGCGCTAATATATTTTACAAAAATTATGCATACATTTTAAATTGAAAGAAATTAAGACATTTAATTTGAGTTTTTAAAGAGTTAAGAAACTGTTATTTGTTCACAAACAGTAAAAGTTCACTAATATTTTAGAGTAAACGATAATAAACAAATAATAAATTCAATACAGTTTTCGTCATCTGATTACGAGAAATCCGTAGTGCTTAGTATTAAGAAATACAACGGGAGGTTCAATTTTGTTTTCTATTATGTTATCCAATTCCCAATAATTTGGTTCAACAATATCCGTTACATGTTTTATACATTTTTCCATTCCTGCTGGCCTGTTCTGTCGATGGCTTTTAAGTATACATTTTAACATCAGATTTTTTATAAGCAGTATTTTCTGTCGCTACATAACTTCTGATTTGCCGCCAAATTAGCTTAATCGGAATGAGTACACAATGATAGGGAGATAATCGAAGCACGGTTTTGCCACTGGATCTTGCTAAATCATCAATTTTAATCACAATAAAATTACTTTTAATACGCGAAACCCTTTACAATAATCTTTCCTTAAGTTCACCCTCTTTAAAAATCATTCCTTTTGAACTAAGCGACATTTTGATATCACTCTTTTCCCATGACACGGCTGAAATTTTTTTCTTTTTACATGAATGATAAGGGGCGTTGTCTAAAACAGTAACGGAATTTTTTTCCAGATGAGGTAACATATCGCTAAACCATTTCTCAATAAATAAATTTCATGTACTATTTTACGAATCGCGTTTTTATCGAAATTTTCAATTTTTTTTTCATTTGAACTGCAGGGTTTTGTTTTTTTTTAGAGAACCGTAATTCATTAGTACCTAGATTCATCCTCGCGAATCACATTGTACACTGAATCGGTACAACTTCCACTTATCGGCCTTGTCAACCGCAGAGGGCTGGATGGACATAAGATTTCTGTGCCCAAGACGAAGTTTATGCTTCTCAAGGGTGCAGACAAATTATCATACAGTCGTAACCCCCGTATAAGTATAAAGGCTGTGTAATCAGTCGAATTCGAGTTCATAAGTACCCAGGTGTTTTGTTTATGAGAAGTTGCTGTTTAACAACCATATTAGACAAGTAGCGGCGGACGCCGTCTCTGTAAAATGTATATACGTATAAACTCACAATGTATCATTTATAGAATAATTAAAAACATTTATATACACTTATACATAATCTTGTATTATTCATTCAAATATTAAAGGATCATATCTGATAATGAAGTGATAAATGTCTGTATTTATTTATTATTTGAAGCAGCGGTAAATACATGGAGTAATTACCCTAAACAAAGTACTACACCAAGGCGAATATTATCTCGACAGTAGTAACATTTCGAAAGCAGGGAAAAAAGGTTTTCTACCTAGTCAGTCCTCGGTTTCAAACAATTCGGACGTGCTTCCAATTGATTGAATAGCTCTAATACTGTTTTGGAACCCTACTAACGTCTCCCCTTATGTCAACCAGGAAAAGATCTTCAAAATTAAATATTCTCCGTTCAAATTTCAGAAAATAATTAAAAAATTCCTTACTTTTAATCTTTTAAACTTGCTCTTGTTAATGAGCTTTTTGATTGGGGCATGGCTTCAAATAAAATTTGTCGCAAAGCTTTTATAAGGCGGTTTTTCCGATGTTCAATCATGGAAACATTTTTCTTCTCCGTCGAGCGTATCATTTACGTAAGTAATAGATCTTGGAACAATTGTACAGAAAATCTACACTTTTATAAGGAAATTGCAGATTACCATAAACCCCGTATAATCCAATAATGTGGGAAGCGATATTTCAAATGCATCTCATAGGACCGTACTGTTTTGAAGGAAGTATTAACAAATAAACTTTCAAGTAATACTTCAAAGAAGAATTAACAAATAAGAAATACTGTTAACAGTATTTCTTACGTTGAAAAGCTTGAAAATTATTTTATTCCTCAGATAGATCGGTATGGAATTAACTACTATTTTACAGCAAGATGGAGCTCCTGTGCATTGTGCTCAGTGAGTAAACGACTTTTTAAATGAATGGGCTTTTATATTTTGAAGGGCTGTAGATCGATAAGAGCTTCAAAATATAGAAACCCCCTAGAAATACAGATTTAACAACTCCCTTTGGTAACTCCCTTTAGGGTATAATCAAAGAAAGAATCTTCCATTTGTATCTGAGGAATGTAGATGAGCTAAAAACTTTCAGGGACTCTTTTTACGACTTTCATCCTTCCTTCAACATGGAAGATAATATCTAAACACTCTAGGCAACTGATAAACTGGTGCGGACAATAGAGGAATACATAGAGATGTGATTTAAAAACAAGTTTTATCTTAAAAATATTAAATAAATGAATTACAAACAATTCATGTTTATTTCTGTATATGGCAAAGGATTGTGTAATCACTCTGTATGTATACTCATTGTTATGCAATTTTGCGTATTGTTGTAATACTAATAACAAAATTAGACTTAACAATATTATTAAAAAAAAAATTCCTAGCGTTAATGCTAAGAAAGAACAATAATTCATTATTAAGTAAATATTCTTTTTTTTTTATAAGCAACTGTTTTTCTTTTTTAAATAATATATGATTTTTACTTCCATATGTTCTCTTATATAGACAAACGTACTGTTGAATAATGAATGAGAGACGTCTTTGATGCACTTAATTAATGAAATATTTTAATCCATCTACAGTAATTAATTAAACACAAAAAATTAATATTATATTTTAATTTCATGTAACGATTCTATTTTTTTATCACTTATTTCATAACATTTACCCCATTATCTCAATTTTTTCGGCAGATCAACCTCTCTTAAAAATTAAAATTTTTTATATTATCAATTAGTTAAGTTATAGAACCTAGAAATTACACTAATTATAACAAAAACAGGCAAAAAATGGAGTTCTTTTCACCCGTTTTTTAAAAAATAATTTGCCATCACCGATAATTTTTGGGCCTTTTCTGTTTCTTTCCCACAATGTTTTTTTTTCACGTTAAGAATTAGTAATTGCTCATGTTTAGACTATCATGTTCATGATAATTAGGTTAACGACCATGATATTGATAGAGAAAATAACAAATTTTAATATGATATAAAATTCAGTTTCTTCCATCCGTTGGTTAATGAGATATCATTCTTCAAAGAAATATCTTTTCTTTCGTGACTTCTACGACATACTCAAAATTATTATTTTTTTTAATAATAAACAGACTAAAGATAACAATTGACAATTATGGTTAAGTACCATATGAAATTCAATGGTCATGGCATGTTGATATGCAATAATAAGGAATAGTAGTTTGTATGCAATGGCTTCATAAGGAAACCATTTCATTCTTCACTTACTGTATTACGCTTAGAATTGTATGGTTATTACTCTTGAAAATGTCTTTAAAAATTTCAGAAGTGATTGTTATCTGGTGCAGTGGCGGCACGTAGCACTAAAATTAGTGGAGGTGCTGCTCCAGAAAATTTTTTTTGCCTTTTCGAGGCCATGGTTAAAGTCTTCTGTAAGATAAAAGAACCGAAAAAAAATGAATCAAATAGTATCGTAAAAGTTATTTAAACTCATTGTGCTATGCTTACACAGTTTAACCGAATAAATAATAAAATGTAAATAAAAATAATGTTTTTTTAGTATTATTAGATAATAAAATATCCACTTAAAAACACTATAGTCCAACGGTGATTAATTTAAATTTCTATGTACACAAAAAGAAATACATAACTAGTTTTTACTAATTACTTTTTTCGCCCTTCCAGCGTGTTTTTGGACAGATTTGACAATCAATGAGCCCTTGCTTTCCATCATCTTCTGATCACTACTGAAAAAACAACTAAACCGCTTTCATATTCCTTCCACCGACTAAACTATAAAAGGAAACTAACAAGGAACGTTCCATACACACGTGGAATAAAAAAAAAACTACCTTTCAACAGCATGCCAGGGTCGGCACTGCAGGAGCGACAGAATCAGGAATCTTAACAGTAGAGGAATGAAAGTTTAGGATGGTAGCACCTTCGATTTGTTTTTTCTCCCGTTACGTTCCAGTGTTCATTACATTTTAGCCCACTCCAAGTATTATCTTATTTAATAATAGCTTTTATTTGTTTTTTATTTACATTCTTTAAAACGTTTCACAAATAATTCCTACTGTTGAAATATAAATGAATTTTTATTGCTAGTCTTTTTTTAAATATTATCGACTAAATATAAATTATTATGAATTCATTTCATCTAAATTCTTTCTTGTATCCAGATTTCACTAAAATTAATTATACTACCATTAGTAATTTCATTTAAATTGGTTTAAAAAACCCTATAAATTTTTTAATTTATTTTTGTTATAAGGATAATTTTTTTAAATACTTTTAATTAGAATAGTTTAATTTATTTTTTTTTTTTTAAATTCTATCAAACCGAATTAAATTTTTATTTTAATATTTTTGTATAATCTTTTATTAAGTGCAACAATACGCTTATGTTTCATTTATTATTATAAATTTCTTCTTTTCATTTAGTGATAAAATATGTAAATTCAAATATTTATTTTTATTATTATTATTTAAGCTCTTGTTTACTGATATAATTTTTTTATACTGCTATTCTTTTTATTATATAAATAGATATATTAAGGTGATTTTACTTCTTTTTTTAATGTAGTTCACGACATTATTTCCTTAAAATAAAGAATTTTAGTTTTCCAAAAGAATTTTTATTGTATTTTTCAATACGTTTTTGTATTATAATAAATTTTCGACTGACCCGACCTACTTAATATCAGACACTTCCTTGTACAGTCTCAACGCTTTCATAAAGTTAGTAATATTTTTTATTATTATAAACTCGCATGTTTATTTTCTCTATATTTAAAATAACTGCTTTCCTGTTATTGTTTATATTTTAGTTATATAAATGGCTGTTCCTTCAAAATGTTCCCTGGGTACTTTAAAACAAAGAGTACATTAAAATGTTTTACATTGTATTTTCTTCAAAGTAATTATTTTTGGTAACTGGATACTTATAATGCCGACGTTCATAAACTTTTTGAAAACATTCCTGGAACCCCATTCTTAGAAATATATATCAGATGCTTCGTTATATCGGTGTTGACGTCATCAAAATCCTTTAAAGCCGACTTAAAATGAGAAAGCAATTTAAAAATCACGTAGCTCCAAATCGTGAAAGCGTGATGTATACTCAAAAATGTAAGGCTAAGAACGGAGGATATGGTATGGTGACCAGAATCATTGCAAAATGGGTATATTTTAGTAAATGACTAGGTGCAGGGCGTGCTTACGGCATGCCGCTTAAATTAAACGCACTAAAATGTAAAAATAATTTCAGGGCGGTATCTCAGAATGGATTTTAGCTTCAAATTAAAAACATCAAATTTTTGAATTTGAAGCTATGACTTTCACATAATCTTGCATATCACCATCAAAGCTTGTTGACAAATCCATGGTGAGATACCATCCTAAAATTATTTTTCTCCTTTTAGTGTGTTTAATTTAAGTGGCGTTTAAAATTTTTTTTTACATATTTTTTTATTTTCTATGTTTTAGTACATCTAATATAGGAGTGGTTTTAAAAAGTTTTTTTTAATATATTTTTTATTTTCTACTTTTTAGTCTTCATAAGATTATTATACTTTACAGCTGCGCTAGTGTACGTATTTACCGAAAGATCGGATCGGTACATTTTACGGTGGATGAGTGCAATCAAAACGTATCAATCAAAACGATTTAATTTCCGGATAACCAAGATCCGGTCGATCGGTCGATGAAGAATGTACCCGATGCGTTAAACAGTTAGCGCTCGAACTGCTGATACACGCCGTTTGAATCGTGAAATTCAGACGAGCGGAGTCCAACATATTACGTTGGCACCTCATCGCATCCCCAATTTCCGAACGGCGTCCCGTTGAGAGTGGATGAGGTTATAATAAAGCGGGTCGAAAAAGTTTTTCAGAGCGTTAGGACCAACCGTTTTCAAGATATTTGCGATTTTCGTCCGAAACTTCGGATCCGGTTAAAAAGTACTAAATTTTCTCAAAACTTCGATGTATATTTCGCATATATATACGGTATATCGATATAAAATAATATATAACAAGTATACACCTGACCACCAAGAGACATGTACTAAAAATAGGGATTTTCCGCTAGTGATCGGTACAATCCGGTGCTAAGGTAAGGGGGTACACACACACATACTCACATACAAATGCCGTTTAGAAAGATCGGAATCAGGATCCTGTGGAGATATGAATTTCCCGTGGCAATATTATTTACTGAAGATAATAATGATAAATGTAAATCCGCGAAAAAATTTTAAATCACCACTCAGATAATTTTGAAAATAATTTATTATTATAATTGTTTGTAATAAATAATTATTATTTTCAGGTGATTCTTGAAAACACTGATTCACCTTTCACTGTAGATGATATCCAAAGTCGATTCCAACCAAAATCAAGGAATTGCATTTTAATTCTGTCATTTCAAATCTCAATTAACTGTTCTTTTTTTCGATAACGAAAATTCTTTCGTGGGATTTTAAAGATGAAATGGATCGTGAATCCACAAAATCTATCGTAAAATTTATTTGGAAAAATTTTTACAAAAAGTAAATTACAGTACTTTCCATTAAGTGTCCCAGCGCAAAAAATTTCAATTTCTAAAATCAATGTGAATAAGATGATGGCCATTCGAACGTATGCGTTCCAGGAAGCGAATGCTGAGATTTTGCATGGCACTTTGAAACGCTTTTATTAGAATTACAGCGATTTCTTCTCGAATCCTCGTTTTCAACTTCGTGATTGCCGTCGGATGAGTGGTGCATACTTTTTAGGTGACCTCCACAAGAAAAAATCGCACACCGACAAATCTGATGATCTTGGGGCCAATGAATGTCTCCAAACCGTGAAATTACATGGTAAGCTGTCGAACGGCTACCCTTGACGGTCTGCCAGTATGGACCATCGCTCTATCTTGCTGAAACTAAGGACTATGAAGATCAGGAAAGTTGTTTTGCTAAAGTAGCATAAATCATATCAACATATCGTTCAGACGTCACTGTTGTTGCATTCCCTCTCTCATTCTCTAACGAATAAGACCCAATTACAACTTTTCATCATCTTTTGGCTGTATAATGGTCATTTGTGCAATTGATGAGGGTTTCAGCTGCCCAACATCTACAATCCAGCTAGTTTACATACCCGCTGATATGGAAATGAGTCTCATCCGACACGAAAAAAATTGTCAACAAAATTGCGGGTCATCATTAAACTTTTCGGTCATTTTATCACAGAATTGCTGTTGCACCACGTAGTCTTTCAGTTCCTATACAACTTGAATTTTGTTAGGGTGAAATTCAAATCACTATGAATCATTCGGCGGACGGTCGTTCGGTTTCAATGCTGCTGTGTGTTTCCTTGTCGATCGTCGTGGGTTCCTTCCAATCGAGGCCCGAACTACTTCAATATTTTCTGGGATTCGTTGACCTCCTGGTGGTTTCATCTTTAGGGCCGAACCCGTCTCCTCGAAATTCCCAACCCACGTCTTGATGGCGTGGCAAGATGGAACGTGACCATAAAGTTCTAAATTGTAATGACGTCGTAATTCCCGTTGAGCAGCAGTTACACTGTTACCAATCTTGTAAAATCCCTTCACGGCAAAACTCACGTTATGTACCGATCCACTAGTACGTGATTACTAAATGGCAGGTAACTGTGCACAGAAGGATACCACTCCCACCTTTCTACCTGCTTCTCAGGGCTGCCACTACTTCTTTAGAAAATTCCCGTTTCCCTGTGCCACTCATTATTATTTGTTTTGTTTGGATAATTCTCAATGTAAATTAAGTCTGGCTGTGGACCATCTAACTCATCATCGTATACAAAAATTGTCGGCTGATCACATATTGAGAAATACTGCCATAATATTTCAAAATAAATTGGAGATGATAATCCAATAATTTTTAAATTCGAACTCTTAAATTTCTTAGCTATAAAATTAATCCAACTTAAAAACGAATAAATTAAATAAAATTAGTTATACAACATACTCATTTATGATTAAAAAAAAATCTAATGTGGACACTACATGACTTCCTTGTACGCTTATTAAATTACATGTACACATTTGTTTTTTTAAATGAAAAGTACATAAAATTTTAATTCATTAATAACTTCTGATATTTTTTCAAATATTTTTTTATTATTATTATTTATTGTAATTTTTTTTTTTTACAATAACAGGTTAATTATTAATAAATCAATATATTTCAATTTAAAAAAAATCATAAAATCTGATTCGAACCTATGTGCCTTCTAAGATCCAAACATTTCATTAATTAAAATTTTATTTGGTTATAACTCTGGAACCAATGAAAAAGTACCACTTATGATATATTGTTGAAAAGATCTCAATGAGGGCTTATTACTACAGTTTGACACTTTTGGTCCAGTTGATTGCAATCAAAAGGAGAGGTGCAGAACTAGATATTACAACAATCCTAAATCCAAAATTTCAGCATCCTACGACTAATCGTTTTTGAGTTGTGCGAGATACATACGTACGTACGTACAGATTTCACGCCGAAACTACTCAAATTGGATTCAGGGATGGTCAAAATGGATATTTCCGTTGAAATATGCAAACCGAAATTTTTGGCGATCACAATACTTCCTTTACTTCATACAAGGAAGTAAAAATCGTAGGAATTCTGTAATTGGTTAAATATATTATTTCTGTCAACCAATCGGGAATTAAAAAAAGATTTGTTTATCAGGGATGTAACAGTAAATTTGTTATTCCTGATTACCGCTGATGGGAGAAAATACTTCATGCTAGTATAGGAGAATATTCACCATGATTTAGACAATGTATTATTTACTATAAATCAATTAATACTATTTCTTTTTATAATTTTTGTCTTTTTTCACGTTACGTTGAATTAATATATTCTATAATTACACTCGTAATTCTAATTGTAATTTTAAAACAGCATGAGGATTATAATCTTTTACGTATCTTCAGAGTTGCTTAAACCATTGGAAGTAAATATTAATGAGTTGTAAAATACGTAGTAATAAAGTATTATTATTTATGAAGAAAATATTTCATTTTATTATGCCACAAAAATAACAGTGGAGCCTTTTTTTATTTACTTATAACGTGGTAACAATAGAAACGTATTCTCTGTTTTATGAATAATAGGTATAAATTATGTGGAAGGATACGGTGTGATTTGTAGATAAAAATACAATTGGATTTTTTGTAACTATTTTTTTTTCATAGTATTTCATAGAAACTACTTTATTTTTATTTCCCAACAAATATTTGATCCGGTTAAACGTTTAATTAACCATTAAATATTCGAATATAATACAAACGTTTGAATATAAACTCTAAACAACTGTTTTGTTCTTTTTAGTTCAGTCATTCATTCATAAAAGTACTTTAATTAGAAACATTAAAAATAAAATAAAATAATCATTAATAAAAAAAATTTGCTAGGAATCAAACAAGAGAGTAGCTTTAACAGTTAATAAATTTGCATTGATAATTTTATAAGAAGTAATTTGTTATTTCTAATAAGCGTTAGATAAATAACATTATATAATACGGTTATTACTGAAATTTATTCTCTCTCTCTCTCTCTGCTTGTGTCTGTGTGTGTGTGTGCGCACGCGTATGTTCGATTTATAATAATTGATCTTATCGATTAAATTAATTAAAAATCTTTAAATAATCCATCTTATCGAGAAAATTAATTGAGATAAATTAATTTTCCAGCCGCCGTTTTCCACTACTAAATTATAGAAAAAAAATTCTTTTAAAATATTTTAACCATCGATCTAGTGTGTAGTGCTTAATTCACCGTCACAAATCAGTTATATAATCCATTAATTTAACCCAGTTGGTTTAATCAGTTGATTTAACCCGTTATTTCTTTTTTATTTTGTATTTTTCATAAGATTATCATAAAATTTGGTTAAAATTTGTACGGGACCATTCCGAAAGTATACTCTTTCGATTAAAAAATAAATTAAGAAAATCTGTCTACTAACGTCGGAGATATTACGTAACAGTGGAATCGGTAACCTCTACTCCATTTTTGAAATCGGTTAAAAGAACGTATAAATAAATAACCTAAAACTTAATTTACGAAAATAAATTTCGTTGTGTATATCGAGAGATATCGCATATATCGATTATTATTGTCTATATCGACTTTCTCAGACAGTTTTTTTTTACGTAGAAGGGGGCCTCCGTGACACGAGTGGTAGCGTCTCGGCCTTTCATCCGGAGGTCCCGGGTTCGAATCCCGGTCAGACATGGCATTTTCACACACGCTATAAATCATTCATCTCATCCTCTGAAGCAAATACCTAACGGTGGTCTCGGAGAAGGCCAAAAAATCTGCTCGCAGATACCACAAGGCAAAGGCAAGGTATGTGGTTATGTCGGGTTCCAGCCAAACTGACCCGGGTCGATCAAGCCAGGACCGACTAAACCCCCCCCCCCCCTGTCAACCCAACCTCGTAGGGGAAGACACGAAGACACCCGCCTTGTGACGCTTCCGGTCGCCACCCCCCTCCCGCGATCCTTGCTCTGGTGGTCTTTAACGGGAGCCCCCACCACTGTCAGCGACATGCCCGATACCAACCTTTCGGTATCACTTGTAACACGCCGCCCCGCCTTGTCACCATTCTCCAGGAGGAGGGAAGCCAAGCCGCACAGAATGGAAACCATAATATCCCCGACCCTGGTGACCAGGCAACCAGGCACTATCCAGACGCAACGCAAGACAAGACTAAAGAACGTAGCTGCCTTAGCCGCTAGACTTGAACAAGCCTGTATTCCGTAACAGAGACAGAACTTAAGTAGTCCAAAGCCTCATGCAGCTTAATATAGGCTTACAAGCCCGTTTCCCGAAAGAAAGACGACCAGTAAGGCTCAATTGCAGTCGAACATTACTTGCTTCACTCACACTTGCATACTCCTACACTCATCCGCTCCGTGGTTGTCTTCTGTTCGAGTCTAGTAGAGTTCCGACAGCTTCTTCAACAGAGGCGATCCTGTAGGATTCCCCATGCATCAGCTGCCGAGCTGTTCATCCCCTTTAAATAATCCTACGAATCCTCCTCGTGCAGAGACACGTCCATGCCTGCCTTCTTCAGTTATCTTCATTTTTAGAATGTTGTAGCATTGTTGGATACAGCATTTCAGCCGGCCTCTGAGAGGGGTATCCGCCCCACAATGCATCCCTCATCGAGTGACCCGGTGATGTTGCAGCAGAGCCGTCTTTTCTCCTCCCATCGGATGCAGTGAAATATCACATGTGTGGCGTGTCCGTAGTTCCACAATATTGACAAGCATTGCTATCAAATCTACTAATTTTCGCCGGATAGGAATTAAACGACCCATCTCCGGTTAAAAATTCACCTCATCGTGTTTCCTGGTAAATAAATAACCTAAAACCTCTTTCACAAAATTTAATGTTGTTGTATACGTGTATCGAAAGATATTGTCTAATATCGATTCTTATTGTCTATATCGATGATTGTTTAAGTCATTATCGACCTCCTCAGACAATTATTTAATATAAATGTTAAATGTTATGGAACTAATAACATGTAAACACTCCCGGGACAAATAAAATTAATTTTGAAATTTTCAACGAAATCAGTTAATTAGTTTTTTAGTTACTATGGCACACACAAACCGAAGATTGTCTTTTATTTATATAGATTTACGAGGTCTGTAAATAAAGATATGAGAATAGTTATTTTTTGGCAGCCAAAGTGGCAACACTGTAAAGCTACTAGTAAACATACGGTTATGTGAACAGCTGATTTATATTAGGTATTAATATTTTTAGTCTATTGTCGCCGCGTGAGACGTAAACAAACTTTTCGTGAAAAGAGTTTTTGTTGTGCGTTACATAAATGAGTGATACTAATTATGAGCAACGTTGTGCGATCAAGTTTGTATTAAGCTCCATTAAGTTTAGTGTGCTACTGAAACTTTTTCAAATCTGAAAAGGGCCTGTGGAGATGACGCTCTGTCACGAGTCCTAGTTTTTAGGTGGTTTAAAGCATTTTCAGATGGCCGGGAATCAGTTGCTAACAATCCACGCTCTGGAAGATCATTAACGTCAAAAAGTGACGACATTGTTGAGCGAATCAGACTTGATACGGTACGACCGGCGCTTAACGAACTGTCAGAATTATGCAGAACAACTGAATTTGAACCGTACCACAGTCCATCAAAATTTTGACAAACGAATTGGACATGAAAAAAGTTTGTGCATAATTGGTCCCGAAAAACCTCACTGTTGAACATAAAAACAATAGGGTGGAAGTGTGCCGCGATCTTCTAGGGCGAATTGAAACTAATCTTGATTTTCTAAAAAATGTTATTACTGGTGATGAGTCTTGGATATTTGAGTACCACCCGTAAACAAAACGCGAGAACAAGAAGTAGCACACTTCCAACTCAACCACGTCCCAAAAAAGCAAAAATTAGCAAATTAAAAATCAAAACCGTGCTAATTTGTTTCTTCGATAGTAATGGCATTGTCCATAAGGAGTTTTTTGCGTAGTGGATAGACTGTTAATTAATATGTTTGCCGAGAAATTCTTGAGAGACTGCGGAAAAGAGTTACCCGCGTGAGACCAACCTTCAAAGAAAACTGGATGATGCATCATGACAATGCACCTTGTTACACCGACACTCTCAATTAATGAGTTTTTGGTGAAGAAAAACATTCTGTAGTTCCTCAACCACTTTAGTCACCTGACTTGAGTCTCTGTGACGTTTCCCTGTTCCCGACTTTAAAATACTTCAAAGGTTACCATTTTGGAACAATAGGAAACATTAAAAGATGTAACCGACCATCTGAAGGATATACCGGTTTCTGAGTTGCAACACTGCTATGAAGAATGCGAAAACCGTTTGAAGCGTTGTGTGGCTTTCCAAGTGAACTATTTCGAAGGTGATAGAGTCCATGTATAATTGGATTGTAAATAAAAAGTTTTTTATTTACACTATTCGTATATTTCCGTTTATACAATTTTATTTTGTTATATAAATTTGTGCAAAAAAGAAATTTTTATGTATTTAAAAAGGACGTTTTAAATAATTTGAAAACTTAGTTAATAATAATAAACTGATTAGCCAAAAAAGAATTTCTATTGTTTAATAAAAATAAAAATTATGCGATATTCATTACATGTAAAATAGGTGACTACTTTACAAAGAAAAATTCAGATAAGTTAACATTGAAGTCTGCAACTTATTTTTAATTTAAAAAATAATATAATAATTTACTATGTTCCATAACAATGGAATTTGTTGTATGTATTTGCGCCTGCGCAACCATGAATGAAATTTACTTAAAATACTGATTTAACTGTTACTAAGATATATTATTTATAGTAGTTGTAAAAATGAATATGACCTAAAAAACGGGAGGAAAATATATGTGTTGTTATTTTTTTCTTTTCAAACATCATTATCAATTTCTTGTCATTTGTTGTTTTGCAACAAAGTATGACGTGCTTCATAGCCTGCTGTCAACCCAGATTTCCTTTATTTCACCTTAAAATATTAATAGGCAGCCAGCTACCACCGTATGCGACCCCTCTTCGCGAAGAGACTGCATTACACATTCTACAAAAACTCCAACAGGCGCTTTTCTGCTGGACCAAAAACGTCTCTTAGAGAATGGTCTAAAGATTAATCGCGCCGAAAGAACGTAAACATTTTGGTTCGAAATAATCTCGGTTAAATTTTATCACGATCTAAAAAAGAGGAACGCAATACCTGGCTCCGTTCAATTAAAAACAACATAAACGTAATCTATACCCGTCATTAAAAAATAAATACCCGCCGTTTAATTAAAAATGATCCAGCAGCAAAGGATAAATATCCAGGTTCTTGATAAGGAGAGGATGAAATTACGACACACTTACGTTTCGTTCTGTTTCGCTTGCCGTCTGTTGTTAGGTAGTGAATTGGCAAATTCGGTTTCAAATGTCAAAGCACTTTTCAGCTATAGTTCATTTGTTCTACATATTCTATGAAACGAATACCACAGATGTAATATATTTGTAGGTGTTCGAGTATTAATTTCTTTAGTATTAATTAGCTTTTGTGTAGTGACTAAATAGTGTTTACTTTCCCGGCGAATATAGCTATGTATGGTGATCATGTCAAAAATGGGATACTGGGGTTTTTACGTTTTAGGATCTAATTAGTTTATCTAGATCAAAAATATATGTGTGTAAGTATCGCATTGCTTTTGTCCTTATATGTCAGGATTGGCCTAACAGATTCTTTTCAAATTTGGATCAAATATTTCTATATATGGGGTATTGCTCATATTTATTTTTTCAAAATTCGTTAAAAGGGATATCGCGAAAATAGCCAATTTCGATTTTCTTCAAAGGCATTTTAGTGAAAACTTTATTAAAGCAAATTTGTTACCTATAATGTATATTCAGTATAAATAATAATATTTTTTTTTCAAACATCAACCCGTATTTTAAAATTGAAATATATGTTTATTGTTTTTATTTTTTTATTTTATTGCACCTCCTTTCCGTTTAAATATTAGTCAAACATGTTTTGAAAGCGTACATCATACAGAGCTATCAAGAAATGTTTAATTTTTTTGCAAATTATACCCGTGACCTAAAACGCAGAAAGGTTTTTGAAAATTTTATTTTTCTTATTTTAGCCTTTATTGAGGAGGATGTTAGATTTAGAGAAAATTTAAAGTAAATTTTTTGAGCTTAACCTGTATATGAATATTTTTAGAAAATCTTTCTTAAAATTTATTCTTCACCTCTAAATATATATATATGTATATATGTTTTTTTTCTAGCTGTTTTAATTTTTATTATTGACTTTATTATACACTTCATTTACATTCATACATATCATCCTCTGAAGTAACACCTTACGATGGTTCCGGAGGCTAAACAGACAACAAAGAAAGGTCGATCATTCCTGAGATGTGTGGTTAATTGAAACCTAACTACCAAAGAACATCGGTATCAAAATCTAGAATTCAAATCCGTATAAAATTAACTGACTTTACTAGGATTTGAACCTTAGAACTCTCTCGCCAATCTCACTGTCATATAAGTGATTAAAAAAAATACGTGTAAATTATTCCCTACTAAAGGGCATTTGTATTTGTGTCTGTGTATGTGTCCGTTCCCCTTAGCTTAGCACAGTAATGTACCGATCACTAGCGGAAAACCTCGATTTGTTAGTGTAAATTTGTAGAGTTAAAGTTCTAATTTAACTTTCGTTATACGAATTTTCATCATTAAAAAAAAAATTTTACACAAGAGGTAATCAATTTTGGACACAAAATAAATAGTAATAATCCCATTCCGAGACGCCGCCCGCCAGGCGAACCCTACCGGAGGGCCTAGTAAATAACCTAAAATTTCTTTTACTAAATTTATGTCGTTTTATGTATCGAGAGATGTGTATAGTGATTGTCATTGTCTATATCGATCGATGTCTATATCAATATCGACTTCCTTAAAAATTTATTATGCGAGACCATTATTTTGTTGTTTTGAACGCATTGTTATTTAAACATGTAAACATTCCCGGGACAAATCATAAATTGTTAAATTTTCAGAGAAATCGGTTAAGTAGTTTTTGAGTTAGTAGGGCACACAAAAAACGAAGATTGTTTTTAATTTATATAGATAGGCGCGAGAGTCACGTAAACTTTGCCAGCGGTTTTTTTTTACTTTTAAAAATTATGTATATTAAAATGATAACTCTTCAAATACTGATTACTTCAAGAACATTGCTGCACATGCAGTTTATAACAAACAAAAAATTGAAATATCACGATTTAAACAAATTATTATTTTTTATTTCATTTTTTTCTCAAAATTATGCGGTAATTCTTCAACTAACCTAAATAATACAAAAAATATAATTTTAAAATATATTCCCCGTTGAGATGAAAAAAAATGTTCTAGCTTTATTACAACGGTTTACTTTTAATGGCAAAGGCAAGTAAAGAAATTTATTTCTTTAAACCAGTAATACAATATAATATATAGCCAAGTCATAGTATACGGGTCAATAAACTCTTACTTCTTTACGACTTTTTGCTACTTTGTACTTAACTTCTTTTTTTTATTATTATTTAACCGTTTGCGGATGTAGGTTACTTTACATTACAAGTTCGAGAGTCCCGTCTGGAAGTGGTCATTGCAAATGTACTTACGTTCCCTGCCACTATGCATGAGTAGGTCATAGTTACACATGCGCCCATCACAATGCAGTAATTACGGTATTTTTATTTATTTATTTTTAATAATAAATATATTCTCATATATAAAGATGGGTCGCTTCCTTTTCTTGAAAATAATTTTATTTAATTCATGACCAGAATATTTTAATTAGTAAGTGATTTTTTTCATATAATTTAATCAGATAATTAGCAATGTTTATATAGTTTTTTTGTTTTTAATTTACATATTATTGAAATAATTTTATTTAATTAAAATTCTTCTTACAACTTTAACGTAATCAAAACTTTAATTTCATTTTTTATTTATATCATTGATGTTCTAAAAAGAAAGAAGTATAAAGAAAAAAATAATGTATTCTACATTAGAATAGATTTATTACTTCCTAGTACGAAATAAAGGAAGTATTGTGATCGCGAAAAATTTCGGTTTTCAGATTTCAACGGAAATATCTATTTTGATCATCCCTGAGTCCATTTTGACTATTTTCGGTGTGACGTCTGTACGTACTTATGTATCTCGCATAACTCAAAAACTATTAGCCGTAGGATGTTGAAGTTTTGGATTTAGGATTGTTGTAACATGTAATTCTACATCTCCCCTTTTGATTGCAATCGACTTGATCAAAAGTGTCCAAACTTAGTCCAAACAAATTCTTAACTTCAGTAATAAGCCCTAATTGAGAACCTTTCAACGATATATCATAAGTGGTACTTATTTTCATGGTTCCAGAGTAATAGCCGAATAAAATTTTAATTAATGAAATATTTTATCTTACAAGGGGAAGGCCCGTCGGTTTGAATCCGACTTCATATACATATATATTTTTTAACTATTTTTTTTTTTTAATTTAAATATACTAATTTATTAATAATTATTAACCTCTGATTGTAAAAAAAATTACGATAATTAATAATTCAATAATAAAAATAAAAAAAATAAAATAAAAAATATCATAAGTTATTATGAAATAAAATTTTATGTACTAAAAAAAAATGTGTGTATGTAATTTAATAGGCGTACATGGAAGTTACGTGGTGTCCACATCAATTATTTTATTTTTATCACTCATGTTCTAAAAAGAAAGAAGTAAAAGAAAAAAATATGTATTCTATATTATTTTTTAAATTATATGTTTACGGATAGGTTTATGCTAAACAATTTTAAATATTTTAAAATTATAAAATAAATTTGTGTAATTGTTTTGTTAGGGATTTTATTATAATTAACTTTACTTAGATTTATTTTAAAAAATTTTTATTTCATGTTTTAAATGATTATTTATTTACAGGAAAACTTTAGCTAAAAGCTGTTATTAAAGTACATGACCCTTACTTACCTTTTCAACCTTTAAACTTAGATAAAAAATTAGATTTACCAAATACTCTTAAAAACAATATTTTTTTTCAGTAAAGATATCATATTCATAGCTAATTCAAAAATTCTAAATGGAACTAATAAGATTGTGACATCAATTTAAAGACCATTAAAAAACACAAAGTTTGACGTAATAACTTAATGTTTTTTTTCTCTTTTTTAACCCTGCCTCCCGGAACTAGACCCCCAATCAGCGGATGGCTGAGATGGATTCCCATGTCAGCTATCCGCTCACCGACCATCACGATAGTGACATTCGCGGCACGTGTCACCTCCTCTTCGGTCTTCGCCGATAAGACATAAGGTTATGAAGTTTTAACTAAACTCCATTTAATATTCATCATATCTGGTGTACTTGGGTATTTATAAATGTACTCGTATATAGATAACATGAACACATAATACCAAGATCCAAATAAGTCGCTACACAAATAATAGAAGTAAATATAAATACGCAGATAAAATAGTTAGATCACAAAATTCTATACTATATTTCTTCGGGTAAAAATAGCCGTTTTACAATATGATATTATTAGTTAAAATAAAACAAAATACAAAACAATAACGCAACGTTTCGCCTTCAATGCGAGGCTTTATCTGGTGCAATTAAAAAAAACATAACCATTGAAAGCGAGACGTTGTGGAATTCTTTTGTATTTTTTTTTATTTTAAATAATGTAATATTGTAAAATGATGTTTTTGTCACCTGAACAATGATAATATTGAATATTTGTGATTAACTATTTTATCTGCGTATTTTTATTTATTTCTATTATTTGCATCTGAATATTTTGTGTTGTTATTATTTTAACATCCATCCGAGAATTTATCATTTGCTATACAATATATAAATCCCTGCTATGGCCTGATTTTCGACCACATCGGATAAGGGGGCGTCTTAGTACCCGTATTTTATTATTTTCTTTTTACTAAACTGTAATTTTATTACACGATTGCCCAAAAAGGAGTGTAATGTATTTAGGGTGAATGCATGTTCCAGCGTAGGAGCTGGAACGATTTAGCGAACGGCTGAACCGATTTAGGTGTTTGACCCCGCGTTGGAATCCTTATGTTATCGGGAGTGTCATGGGCTACATAAATTATATGTGTTTAAAAAATTTGAAAAATGAAGAAAAGACGTATACCAAATACAAATACTTTATGCAAAATTGTCACCCGCATGTTCTTTAATTATCCTATATTAAAGGCGATGTTCCAGACGCTTGGAATGGTTTCACAAAATACCGGTCAGTTCCCATATTTCACTTGACTGCTTCCAATCAAGGGTAATGAGTAGAGACCGGAATATATGCGTTTGCACATTAAGCATATTCTCACCGGTTACTGCATATTTTCCTTAAAATTTAGTGATGTTGAATATTTTCGCTATATTTACAATATTTTTCGGTAGGGTACCTTGTTAATAAATGAAGTCATACGTTGTAGCCGGCCAAACCTATTAGCTGCACGGCTTTTAGAGCAGCGCACTTAGCAGCCGCGGAACAGTACCTCTGACTGTTTTTGTTTACAAAAGTAATAAAATGTTAAATAATTGTTAATTGTCGATATGTTATTCAACTATTTACTAATTATATGCTGATTTTGAAATATAAAAACTAAAAATTACTATTTTTTTTTTTTTATTAAATAAAGTTGCATATTTTTACACTCTTCATGCATATTTTAAGCATTTTTCATGCGTATTTCAAACTTTTTATGTTGCATATTATCCGGTCTCTAGTAATGAGTAACGAAAGAGGATTACAAACCAACCAGTATTTGTTTTACGCCCTCGCAACTGCATAGTTACATAAATCTCAGCTTCAGTTTCTGGTCGCTTACCTCAAAATGGAGTTGAGCCTAAATATGTTGTTTCAAAACGTTCGCCTTGTGATGCGTTATATTCGAGGGACTCAACCATATCCGAAAGTGTTTTTTACTTTAATTTATTGGATTTCACTGTAGATTTCTCAAAAACTACTGCAGATACGGTTCTGAGATCTATTTTATTAGATTTTCCTGTCAAACGTAAGAAATTGGTAAAATCACTTAACGTCCTAAAAATCTCAATATGATCTAATTTAACCGGGTAACTGAAATCTAAGCGAAATCTTTCAGTAGCCGTAACTCGCAAACGAAGCATTTTAGGACATGTTTTTCATATGAACTGTATAAATATAAATATATTTATACACACACACATATGCACACACACACACACACGCGCGCGCGCGCAACCATTGTCGTATTGAGTAAATTTGAAGTTTTTCTTAATTTTAAGTTGGAAATATTTTTATCCCCTACTTACCATTGGTGAAATCTACCTCCGCCTTCCGGCGTTCCGAAAGGGATTTTTTTTTTTAAATGACTTCATAAGGGTTTCAGTTGTACTTAACAATCAACATCAATGAAAGCAGAGACGATAAGTGGCCACAAAAGTTATTGAAAACATTTTTGGTAGATTTCATAAGAAAGCTACCTATTGTAATGGGTACTATGATTCGACTTCCGGAAAATTTAGACATATATTCGTGTTTCACATCCCCCAAATCCCAAAACCACCGTCAGTTCAAAAGTTTATATATATATTTCACTTTCCTGTGGACATGATAACTGCCATAATTTTGCGCCAATCACTTTCAAATTAATACATAAGATATAACGACCCAAAATCTCACTCGAGTTCGTTAATGGGAAAAATCGAACTATCGGGGTAGAAATGGGGGGCTTTTTCGAAAAAAGCAAAATATCGCTATTTTTGTTAGGTACAATATCGAATTCGTTTAAAGTTCCTACTATTCTTTGGATAAAGGCCTAAAACTTATCAAAGGTAAGCTTTTTGATATCACCAAACGTTGGTCAAGGGGGTGGAAAAATTTCGAAGAAAAAAACTATACCTCAATAGGCACAGTATCGAATCGGGTTAAAGTGGTAGTTAGTCCTTTAAACATTACCTAAAACCTTTATCTGAACAATTTTTGATACGACCAACTCTTACGGCAAGGGATGAACAAACTTTTGCTGGAATTGTAAGATGAGACTTGTATGCTAAACATGTGAAACTTTTTTTCACGTGTAACCATTGTCGTGTAGAGTAAATTTGAAGTTTTTTTTAACTTTAAGGTGGAAATCTTTTTTATCCCCTATTTAGTACCGGTGAAATATACCTCCACCTTCTGGCGTGCCGAAAGGGATTTTTCTTTTTTAAATGATTTCATAATATTTTCAATTGTATTTGCGATCAACATCAGTGAAAGCAGAGACAATAAGTGGCCACAAAAGTTATTGAATACATTAAAAATTAAATTAAATATTAACATAAATTATATAAAACTAAATTATTTTGTTTGGTTTGACATTAATAGTTAATTTGTGTAATATTTCCAGTTATTAAGGAATGATATACGCAAGAGAATGAACATGGAATTGAATTTTATCTTAGTGAATAATTATTTGAATAATAATAGATTTTTTTTTTATTATGACGTTTTCATAAAATTTTGAAATTAAAAAATTAATGATAATTATACGTTTGTATAACAATAACATAATTTAAACATTAACCTAAAAATTACGTATTTTCCTTAACAAAATATAAAATTATCTTCAGATATGCATTAGAATATACTGATGTTCTACAATCTTCTTTACTAGGGCAAACTGTGTAATCTCTATATTTAATGTAGAACTTACAAGAATAGAGCAAGGTTTGTGCGCATATAAGTTTTTATTTATTTATTTTATTTTTTAATATAAACGTTTTAGTTTTATCTGTTATAATCTATTTTTCTTCTCCCCGTTTTCAGTACGAATTAGTACATTAAATAAAAGTAAAATCATTAGCATTATAAATGTCTTAGTCTGATAGATGTATTGTACGTTTAATGGAAGCTTATTTATAATATATTAGTGAAAATACATTAGAATATTTATTAGATATTTATTGACTATTCATAAAAATAGACTTTATTTGAACATAAAAAAAATATAATATATTTTTTTCAGGTTTTAAGTTGAGCTTGTTTTCATTACTAAATTTTTTATATTAAATAATTGTAATGTGATCAGTTTTATTAGGTATATTATTTTAAAGGAACATGCTGAATTCCTACTTAGTTTCTTGATGTCGGAACAACATCACTTTCATGTACACCTATTAAATTACATATACGCATTTTTTTTTTTTAATGAAAAGTACATCAAATTTTATTTCATTAATAACTTCTGATATTTTTTCATGTTTTTTAAAATTATTATGGAATTATTATTTATCGTTATTTTTTTTACAATTAGAGGATAGTAATTATTAGTAAATCAATATATTTAAATTAAAAAAACAAAACAAACAGTTAAAAAAAAGGAGATGGAAGTCTTGGATCGAACCGATGTGCCTACCCCTTCTAAGATCCAAATATTTTATTAATTAAAATTTCATTTGACTATAATTCTCGAACCGATGAAAATAAGTACCACTTATGATATATCGTTGAAAAGTTCTCAATGAGGGCTATTATTGCAGTTAAGAAAAAGATCAAAATACAAATGTTTTTTGGGTTTTGGCTTTTTTTGGATTCATTTTTTTGGTTCAGTCGATTGCAATCAAAAGGAGAGGGGGTACACAACTAAATATTACAGCAGTCCTAAATCCAAAATTTTAACATACTACAGCTAATCGTTTTTGAATTATGCGAGATACATATGTACAGACGTCACGTCGAATCTAGTCAGAATGGATTCAGCGATGATCTAAATGGATATTTCCGTTGAAATCTGAAAACCGAAATTTTTCGCGATCACAATACCTCTTTTACTTCGTACAAGGAAGTAGATACGTTGCAGCGGTATAAGAGGTCTGTTCAGAAAATAACCCAACATTTTTTATTTACGCGCCAACGGAGATATTCAGAGAAGTGCGATTGGCAGCATTGTGTTCTCCATAACCTCCTCTGTAAGCACATATTAATGGATTGTAGATATCTCGTTTAGTTTATGTGTTATTGTTTTTTTAAGTACCACGTGTTTAAGTGTAGATAACGTTTTTTGTAATGTGCGATTTTCGGGAGTAACGATAAAACGTAAAATTTTGCGTGAAACTAGGGAAAACTTTCATAGAAACGTTTCAACTTTTGAAACAAGTTTACGGAGATGATGCTCTGTGGTCGTACGCAATGTAACGAATGGTTTTTACGATTTAAAAGTGATCGTCTGTCAATTAAAGATGTCCCTCGACCAGGAAGGCCTTCGACTTCAACTGATGACACCGGCGTTCAGAAAATCAGCGATCTGGTGCGCACAAATCGCCGATTGACTGTCAGAGAACTTGCAGAAGAGGATAGCATCTCAATCGGATCGTGCCGTGACATTTTGACTGAGAAATTGATCGTGCATGGAGTTGCAGCAAAGTTTGTTCCTAGTTTGATGACCGAACAGCAGAACAAACATCGAGTGGACGTTTTTCGACAACTTCTTGAACAAACCGATAACGATGAAACATTTATGCAAAGGATCATAACGGGAGACAAAAGTTGGGTTTACGGCTACGAAATCGAGACAAAAGTTCGATCATCACAATGAATCGGTAAAGGGTCTCCACGCCCAAGAAAGCACATCAGTCTCGATCCTATGTCAAATGATGCTCTCTGTTTTTTTTTTATTTTAATGGATCTGTGCATTTTGAATTCTTGCCTCAAGGTGAAACAGTGAATTGTCCTTTCGATGAAGGCGTTTTATATCGGTTACATGAAAAAAATCCGCAAAAAGAGACCAAAGTTGTGGTGAGACAACTCATTCAGTTTTGCGCCAAAAATCAGATGACTGTTCTTCACCAACCTACTCGCCAGACCTGGATCCTTGCGATTTTTTCTTATTTCCGAAATTAAAATCGGTGATGAAAGGACACAGTTTTGTGATTATTGATGCCATTAAAACAAATTCGTTACGGACCTTAAAAGCCATTTCACATGGTGCTATCCAGGACTGCTTCGCGAAGTGGAAACTCTACAGAGAAAAGTGCGTGAGTAGGGAAGGGGAGTACTTTGAAAGGAACAAGAACCAATAATATGTAAAATTAATAATAAAAAAAATAATAAATAAATAAAGCTCGGTTACTTTCTGAACAGACTTCATATATACATTTTTCTATGGATACATTATAATCTGTTCAACTAGTGAACAGGAAGTAATTCACAATGGCCCAATGAAATGGATGATATATTTGACATGTAAATCAGGCGTATTTATATCTTGTATTGTCTCAGGCCGACCATTCCTGAGTAATGTGATTAATTAAACTGCAACCGCGCAGTACCCATTGTCTAGTATTCAAATCCATATAAAAGTAAGTAACCTTTACTAGGATTTTAACCTCAGAACGTTTGATTTCGAAAATCAGCTGTTAAACAAGTGATTTGCGACAAGTTTACCACTAGACTTTTTTTTTAACCTCTGAGATCACCGTTAGGTATTGCTTCAGAAGATGAGATAAATGACAAGTAGCGTGTGAAAATGGCATTCCTGACTGGGATTCGTACCCGGGATCTCCGGATGAAAGGCCGAGACGCTACCACTCGCGCCACGGAGGCCGTTTACCACTAGACTTGCAGCGGTATATTTAACAATAATTTAGGTTAACTTACAGTATAATATAAATAAATGCAATTAAATACAGATTATTTATTTTTAACAGTAGTAATTTTTGTTGGAGTATCAATTAGTTGATCATTAAAAGTAAATTTTGTATGTTACTTCCTACCATTGTCAAGATAAATTATAGCTGAGGATATTCTTAGATTTGGAATCGTAATTGACAATTCGTTACTGTGGAATAAAAGACAGAGATACATATCGCTTTATGTATAGTGAGCAGTTGTTTGAAAATCCAATAGATCATTTTTTTTAACCTAATCTTCGCTACTTTTGCCTTCTAACAAGTTTTAAATTTAAAATTTCCTTTTCCAACTTTTATTATATGTTTTCCTGAGAAATTTTGTAAGCCTTCAGCACTATACAACACTTCCGGTAAAATTATATTTTTATAGTGTCTTAATTTCGCGTTTTGGGATAAGCATTTTTTATTGTAAATATTTCTTGTGAGTAGATAAATCTCTATCATTTTTTATGTTCTGGATTTTGTTGCTTCTTTTTCTAAAACATTCGGGATATTTCACCTAGACAATTAAATTTTGGACTCTTGATCGATTCTTTTCTGAAATTTTAATTGTTTGAATTCTACTTTTATTATTAGAAAACCATTTTATTTTTCTATATAAAATGTGTACATCGAATTATTTGCACATTTGTTTAAATCTTGATTTTCATCTCTCAAATGTCTTTAACAAAAATTACCAGATCGCTAGCAAATGCTAAAACGTTTACATTAACAGATTCAGATTTTGTTCCAGTTTTTATGCTTTCGTTTATCTTAAGTATTTGGACTTTCTATTAGGAAAGTCCATTCGTAATGGAGTTTCCTAACCGTAGTAAAAACAGTAGTTTAAGAAAATCCATTCTTAAACTACTGTTCCAAAACGTAAGTGAAATAATATGAGTGAAAGACCCATATAATTCACACCTTGTCTCACTTCAGTATTTATTTCAAAAGGTTTGGAAATTCAGTTTTTGAATATGTGGTTTCTTTTATAGTATTTTTTCGATTTCAGACTTTTTCAATATATTATCAACAGATTCTCCATGAATTGAATCATATGCGTTTTTGAAGTCCACAAAATAACTATAAATTCCGAATTTATAATTTTTTGGTATTTTAAAAGGGATTTTAGATTGAAAATTTGTTTAATGCAATTTCTACCTGGTAGAAAGTCGTTTTGATATTCGTTTAATATATGTTCAACTATTCGTTGAATTCTATTTAATAATGCTTTTGATAAAATTTTATACATGACGGACAAAAGTGAAATTCCTCTGTAAGGTACTTTTTTATTATCGCACCGCCACTTCTTTTCACTTGTTTTGATGCAACTTCTTCAAATTTCATGAGAAAATGAATAATAGCATTTATTGAAACTGGAAAAAAACATTTGTTACTGACAAATAAAAAATTAAACACCAATAAATACCATAAATACAGTATAAATTCATAAACACAATACATCACCATTTTGGAGGATAAAACTTGTGAATGCTACTGAAAGCAGAATAAGATTATAATATTATTTCAAAAACATAATTTTTACTCATTTTATAATATTTGTCACCAATACAAGAGTTGGTGCAATAACAATATAGTTATGTTATTAATAAGTTGTATATAATATGTATATTTAATATTTATTAGAAGAGGTTAGCCTGCGTAGGTTATGTTTGGTTAGGGTACATTGATGTCGCTGGCCGGGGAGGGGGGGGGATTATGCATGGGGACCATACCTCGAACCTTATGTAGTAGTAGGACGGGAAGGGTAACCTTCTTGCGGAGGAATTTTCGGGCCCTCCAGAAGCGGAAGGTCAGAACATTCCGGTGATGTAAAGGAGACCCTGAGGGGGGGGGGGTGTGGGACGACTGCAAGTGCCCCAAGCTAGGGTGGGTTTTAGTCATCGTCAAAACTCATAGATGCAGCTGAGGTAACGCCTTCCAGTCGAATGCCGGCCACCCCATATGAGTTTAAAAATAAAAAGGTTATATTGATATACGTATGGTACGATTCGTCAGTACACGTAGTTCTAAGGTTCAAATCTTACATAAAGGCAGTTACTTTTATACAGATTTGGATACCAGATAGTGGATACCAGTGTTCTTTGGTTTTGGCTGAACAGCCAAAACCAAAGAACTGAATTAGCTGAACAATTAGCTGAACAGAAAAAGAAAGAGTAAGCAAAAAATAGTCTTAACAAACATAACCTCCGTTCGCCAACAAAATATTTTTTTGTCTAATACATTTTAATATACGTTTAATACCTTGTTTTTTGACAAAGAAGTTACATCAAAAAAAGTGGGAAAAAAAAAACTGGCAGTGCGATAACAGACAAGTATCCTCTATAATTTGTTTAAATCGGTTTTGGCATCTTTTATGTGTAATGGATGAATTAAGGCATTTTCCAAATCTTTTGTAATTTTTTTAATTTTCAAAATTCTAATTTATTACTTAATTAATTCATATAATTTCATCATTGCCTTTACAATATTTTATTCACTTTGTTGTTTTTATTTATTCGTTTTGTTGTTTTTCAAATTTTTAATCATATCTTGCATCTTCTTTAAATCTGGAGGTTTGAAGAAGGTCCTATGATTTTGAATTCAGATATTTTTCTGTCGGATCTGGACGATTAGTCATGTTAAAGAATATTTTGTCAACGTTTCCAGATTCTCTTAGGAATTCATCATTATTTCCCCTTTGTCATTTTTGAAATTTGCACATATCAGCTGAAAATCATCTACTTTTCATGAAAAGTTTGCAAAATTTTCTTCTGTTGTTTTAATTTTTCATACAGTGTTTTTTTTATTTTTCTAATTATTTTGTACAAGATTCTTCTGGTTTCAAGCCACCTCTTATTAGAATTAATTTTTTTCAGTTTTAATTTACATTCAAAAAGTATTAATTATCTTCCACTCTCATTGTTGTTCTTTTGTTCTAACATTTGCTATTTATTCAGTTTATTAAAAAAATTAATCTATTATTTTTTATTTTAAAATAAAATATTACTAATATTTTATCGAAAATAATTTATTTTATCTTTTTAAATTATTTGCTTTATGATTTTATTCTTTGTGCAGATATTACACGATTGTTGGACCACGTATTCTCCGCCCCAACAGTGACTACCATGTAGCTGTAACTGCTGTAGGTGTTAGTCAGCCCACAACTGTTATCGTTGAAGTTGGAGGTAAACAGGATTCTGGAGGTTCATTTAAAACAAGTCAATTTATTACTGTTGAACCATATGTTACACGAATACTGAAATTAGAGGTATTTTTACTTTTTATAATAGATTTAAAATCTGTAAATAATCCTAAATCCACTTTTTCTTCAAATCATTAAAAGAATATTTGTAAGTTTTTATGTTTAATGTATGTAATTTGTTTCATGTCAAATTTACATATAATTGTTTTTGCATTACATTTACAATAATTCGAAAGCCTTAAATAAAATAAAATTTAAGAAGAATGTTTCATTGAAATCTTCAGTCATCATAGATTTTTTTACATTTTTCTAAGGGTTTTAACAATTTTTCTTCAGAATACAGAAAATTAATGTTAAGTAGCTGTAAATCGTAATTATTTCTTCAAGTGAAAACATTTTTTACTCAAATCAAGGGATTCTTTCAAGAAGTTCATTCGAACTTTGCTGTTAGAGTCCGCAGAAGAACTGGACAGCACGACGAAGTCATCAAACTATGTTTACAGTTCTAAATATGAACTAACCTAAAACTGAAATGAAAATGGGGAAAAATTAAGCATGAAAACATTATATTTCAGTTCAATTAGATTTTTAATAAAGAATACTTTAAAAAAATACCTCAAATTTTGTTAGACAACGTTTTTTCTTGCATTTGATGAACCACAGGACTCGAATATGTCACTTTTTCCTCAAAATAGTGGCTTTATTTCGGTATTAAGCTGCTAGGTAGCATTAATAGATAGTACTAGGTAGCATACAAAAAATTTCTATTCTAAAAGAACTATTTGGAGAAATAAAAAAAAGTTCTTTTTTTCCTTTGTCTTCAGTCATTTGACTGGTTTGATCCAGCTCTCCAAGATTCCCTATCTAGTGCCAGTTGTTTCATTTCAGTATACCCCCTACATCCTACATCCCTAACAATTTGTTTTACATATTCCAAACATTGCCTGCCTGCACAATTTTTTCCTTCTACCTGTCCCTCCAGTATCAAAGTGACTAGTTCAGGATGTTTTAATATGTGGCCTATAAGTCTGTCTCTTCTTTTAACTATATTTTTCCAAATTTTTCTTTCTTCATAAATTTGCTGCAACACCTCTTCATTTGTCACTTTATCCACCCATCTGATTATTAACATTCTTCTATAGCACCACATTTCAAAAGCTTCTAATCTTTTCTTCCCAGGTACTCCGATCGTCCAAGTTTCACTTCCATATAAAGCTACGCTTGAAACGTATACTTTCAAAAATCTTTTCCTGACATTTAAATTAAGTTTTGATGTAAAGAAATTATATTTCTGACTGAAGGCTCGTTTCGCCTGTGCTATTTGGCATTTTATATAGAAAAAGTTCATTTAATAATAATATAAAAAGTGTGTCCACAAATATGTTATAAATCGAGGGTTACACTTACAAAGTAAAAATGCAATATTGCATCATGGATCTTTGATTTGTTAAGGTTATTATATTAGTTTTATTAAAAAAGGAAAAATGTGATATGAAGCGAATGATATGACTATCAACAAATAAACTGGCTGAGAAATTCAAAAAATGTATATTTGTTTGTTCTAGAAAGGCAATCAATTTTAATAATAAATCTATAAGATAACAGTCAGTAATTCATAAAAAAATAAAAGAATAATCTAACAAAACACAGTGAAATCCAGAAAAATTATAATGAAATTGTAAACCGTACCGTAAGAGTCTCACAGATAACAAAATGATACTGATATCAAAAAAGGTGAGAGATTGACTACATTTCTATTATCAAAATCAAAATTATTAATTTAGAATCTTGTTTAAAAAAAGTACATGTTAAATATGTAGCAATATGATGTGTATTACATATCACATTTTTTTATGATGACACATTCAGAACGTCAAAGAAACTACGCTAAGTTGTATCTTTATTATTTTTATATATACAAAATACAGTAATTAACGAAGTAAGACTAGGTAAATAAATAATCAATACATCTGTTGCTAAAAAATCAAGAATATGAAAAAAAGTGATAAATATGAAAGAAGGTGAATATGAAACTCAAAATCAGAATATGAAAGAAAGTAATGCACAATGCATTCAGTTGATTTTTTTTCTATTTATATTCTATATTAAAAATATTGCGTTAAAACATACACACAATGAAAAAACCGAATTTTCATCATGTTGAAAAGTTGAAATAATGTTGAATATTTAAAGTAGACAATACAAATCGTAGTGAAATATAAGGTGAAAATTATTTCAAAACAAATATGTAATTGAAGAAAAAAAGTTGAATCACTAAGTCAACATGCAATGTAAATGGTAATAGATGATAAATTTGTGACAGCAAATTTAATCTAAATTATGGTGACTTTATACTACCTCTGCTAATTATATGAATTTGTTTAATAAGTTGAAATGAAATCAGTACAGTAAGAGTTTTGTAACAAATTTTTCTATTTTTTGCTTATTGTATGGAACTCTTAAACATTTTTTATTATCTATTATTGTATATCTATTGTCTATATATTTAACATGTATTTTTTTTTTAAACAAAATTCTAAATTAATAACAGACTTTGATAATAGAAATGTAGTCTCACACCTTTTTTGATATTGGTATCATTTTGTCATCTGCGAGACTTACCGTATGATTTACAATTTCATAGTAATTTTTTTGGATAAAAAATTATTTACATAATAATTTTCTTTATAAACATTTATTAATATTTATGATGATAACTTATTTTATTTTTTATGATAAAATTGATTTTGTTAGTTTTTATAATCATCAAATTTTGTTTAATGAAATCCTTATAAATTATTTTCCACAGTTCTCTACATTTAGAAACTTCATTAAGATACTTTGATATCTTTCCAGTTTTTCCTTTCTTAGTGTATTTCTGATTTTTATATATAATTACGAAAAGTGAGTATATGGAATCTGTTTACTTCTTATCAACGTTAATATCACATAGACATATGCACAATCTAGAGCAGTGGTCTCCAGAGTAGGGTATGCAAGGTGATACTTGGGGGTACACTAGAGAAGTAGTATAAATAATGAATAATTTGGTTTTAGACCGCACTCGCGCACACACACATAAATATATATATTATATGGGATACAACTAATAATTATTTTTGTCATAGGGGTATGTGAACAAAGTTTGGAGATCAGTGATCTAGAGTGTATATAAATATATGTGATAACTAAGAAACTACTAGAGGAATTAGTAAAACCTCAAAGAATTATTACAATTTATATCCAAAATTTTTATTATTTATTCCTAATGTATGTGTTGCAATCTGTTCAACTTGAACAATAAGCAATGTCATGGTCTAATAGATAAGATATGTTGTATAAATACGCAAATAGCAGTTGAAAACCGATAGGGTAAAAATTAATACTTAAAAATGTGTAGCAAAAACAAAGCTAATACTGAAATGAAAATTCTTCACTTTAAAAAAATGTATCATCAATAAAATTATTTACATTAAAACAAAAAAAAGCCAACAAAGAATTGCAAATAAACAAGGAGCAGCAGTCGACAAAAATTTATACTCTGACTATTGAGGGTTTCGCCCTTGACAGACTATTACTTAGGAGGAACAATAAGTTATAAGTATGCAAGTAAAAAATAGAAACAGTCTGAAGATATCAAGTAAAACAATAACTGATAAAAAAGATCAAAATATTTGGCATATTCCCCATTTCTGAATGGTATTGCCAAAATATGTAACCAAAATACACACTAATGTAATGAAACCATGTGACTAGTACAAAATGTGATTTTATATCGAGAAACAGCAAAAAAGGAAAAACCTTTTTAGCCTCCATCCATTTATGGGGGTTTCAGTAAGACAGATACCATTAGAAAGTATCTCAGATACCCAAGAGATGTTAATTATACGAAAAAATTTACTTACATTGGAGTAAAACTTGAAAAATGATACTCGTAAGATTCATATCTCCCTATCTCTTTGACTAACTATGACAAAATCTAAATAACATCAACATATACAGAAATTTACAAATTTGAGAAATTTACAGGTCAAACTTGTGCACGTGCTCCTTGTAATTTGGTCTGCTTACATAATATAGTCGCTGAGAGAGCATCAGGCTCGAACATGCATATGACACTTTTGGACATGCCGTGCTCTCAGCAGTATAAAAGAGATATAAGGAATTGCAGAATGTCAGTTTAGTTTTGAATGTGAAAAATGCATCTAGTGCCGTTATTTAAGTCCTTAAAATGATAATTTCATTGAAAATAATGATTGAGGTATAATGTTTTAGTGTGCAATCAAACAGTGTAACATTTTTTTATAATTTTTTAATTAGATTCTTATGCAAAATGGATAAATTTGTGAAAAACTGAAGTGAGCCATCTATATCCAGTGAATCAATTGGTAAAAAGATGAGATTGTACAATGACAATATTTAAATTATGATTTTATCTTTTACCTCATTGTATAGAAAGCCACAGTTTGTTTTCACGCCCTCTCTAATGAAAGCATGAAGTCGTGAAAATAAATTCAATACATGAAAACTAAACATCCAGATCATAAAAGCAAACCCTTGAAATTTTTTAAAAGAAAATTACATACTTCAAAAAATCAACGAGCTTCTATTTATAAATCAAGCCATACTAATAAAATACACTTGAAACTTATCTCGTTACATTAAGAGTAGCTAAGATGTCCAAATTCCATGCAATTGCAGTAAACCTCATATTGCCTGCTGCAGATTTATGGTCAATATTTTAATAGGCATGGAAGAAGCAAAAAAAGAAACAGTATCAAGGCATATTGATGACATGCTCTTGCCACAAAAATATACCAGAAAATATCAAACATATTTTTGGTAAAGCTGTAAAATTTCATTTTACAGGTTCATTTTAATTAATGTCGACCATTACAGAATTGCTGTTTGCTAAATTATGCAGTTAAATGGGCAAAAAGAAAAAAAATCTCTTCTTTTCCACACAGAAATCAGATGGTTATCGCGGGGAAAAATATTAACCCAGCTATTGGAATTGCAAGATGAATTAATAATATTTTTCCAGGATAAACAAATTGCCATTTTGAGTGTTTTACAGAATGAGTATATGTTGCTGTTGGCTTTGCTAAAATTTGGATGTGGAAGACACTATTATTCACCACAGTTTGGATAGCATGCATTTGCATGAGCTAAAAATTTAGTTGGCGAAGTATTTCCCTGTAGATAAAAATGATTTCTCAAAGAGATGGATACTGAACCATTCAGTGAAAATATTGTTACATCTGCTAAGTTACCGACCGGTTGAGATTCACAAACAGCTCATTGAAATGTCTGCCAATAAAACATTACAACTACAATTCACATCTGAAGATTTAGATACGTTTTGGCTTGCTCATCAAAGTGAATATCTAAATTAAGTCACAGAGGAATTGAAAATATTAATCTCTTTTGCCACATCTTACCTACATGAAAAGGGTTTTTCGTTTATTATTGTGTCTAAAACTAATTATAGGAATTGACTTTTATCACTTGAAAAAAATGTGCTTTTTCCAACATAGATCCACATACTGAGGAACTTTTAAATGAAAAACAAATGTAATATCTCATTAATTTATTTTCTTACTTGTGTACATATAAATATAAGTAAAATGTTTATATTAAATGATTTTTTCTCATAAAATAAATCCACTATTATTTATGTGTAAAGTAGTAGGCTAATTTTGCAACTCTCCCCTTTCATATCACTGTGACCCCTGGTGGGGTCATGACCCCAAGTTGAGAAATGCTGGTCTGCAGTGTATGTCTTGTATAGCACCGTTACATGCTAGACACAATAATAATCGTATCATTATTTTGATATATATTACAAATCTGCTTATAATGTTTTTGTATACTATCGCAAAAAAGGATCATATCTTGAACGTTGAAATTCATACAAAAGCATGTAACAATGACATACTTCTAAATACATTTCTACCTAATTCAAAAAACTGCCTGCAACAACAAATGACACCATAGTGAGATCAGCTAGCTGTCCAGTGACTGAAAAAGGACACTAGATTGAGTAAAACATTTAGGTGTAATTTTTAAAACCATGTTCATTCAGTTTGGTTTGGTTTGACTGGTTAAAAGCTGAACATTAAATTTCCTTATTTAAATACTCATATTTTTTTATAAGAATTGATTTTGAAATTAATTTTATTACTTCATCTATTCAACTATTTTTACTATATATACTGTTATAACTTGTATTTCTAATACTTTCAAACTATTATAACTATTTTTCTTGAACAGTATTAAGTATAATGATAAATTTTTATGAATTCCTTTGTTACATTTATTTTTAAAATTTGTTTTTAAGCATTTTTTTTATCCTTTTTGGTAAGTTTCCGACAATGATTTTTGGTGTTTCATATTAGAGATAAACGTCACCCATTTTGTGTTTTCCAAATAAGGATGGATGAGATGAATCGTTTGATATTTATTTGATTAAAATACCTATCTGTTCACCTTCAGAAATTACAAGCCACAGACAGGCATGCATACATACAATCAAACAAATATATCCTTCCTTTTAAAGTTTTGTATATACACAAAATTTTATTTTCTCCATTTTCACACTTATTTTTTTTTTTAGAGAGAATGAGCTGAGATTTCTATGAGTGGATAATCATTCTGATTCTTACCTACACCAGGAAATACAGTGTATGGTGTGAAACTTAACTCATGTGAAAAATGCCATGCCTTAGCAGGATTCAAATTCTGACTCCAAGTACATTTTGATTAAGGATAACACTAAATTTAACATTAAATTTTAGTAAAGGGAATTCTGTATGTTAAGTATCATAACCATAAAGGTTGAAGACAACCTGTCATGAGTTCCAAGTTGCTTCCAAAATTATGTAGTCATTTCTAAGAAGAATAATAAGCATCCTGGCTAACTAGGACAATTGAGATGTGAGGTGGTCTCTTGTTACCTTCTTTGCTGAGCAAAACTGTATAGTTGCTTAACAAAATATAAAACTCACTGAAATTTAGGTAATTTCAGCCCTGCTTTCATGTTTACTACAGGTACTAACGGAATATTGAGCATCAGTAATCTCATAGAAAGCAACTCAGACTTTTTCTCTCATTATTAAAGAATTTTACAAGTATCACAGCCATAACAAGGCTAGACGATAGAGTAACAAATTAATAAACCCTTTCCTGTCTTAAAAACATGTATTCTACACCACGGAAGAGTTGGGAATATTGAGGTTTTACAGTAACTCAGTACTAAACTTTAAAAGCTCTATCCATTAATTTTTGCTAGTATTATGAGATTATACCATCTCAAAACACGATAGTTACAATTCAGTAGTTGGTCTTCTCTAACTCGGGGCAATCTTTTCTAAAAAGTGCTATTAACTTAAGCCCAATGATCATAAATACTGATCAAATGGGATCCAATTAAAACAACTTCTTGTATTGAAATCAGAGTCCTGCAACACCATAGAACAGATGGAATTAAAGCTGATTAATATACTAACTACCTATCTGACTGATAAGTGTTTATAGGATGTTTCAATATAACAACCCATTGAATATATTTTTACGTTGTATTTAATACATTTATGACTTACATTTTATTATTTTTCATTATTTTTTTTTATACACTAGTTTCATTATTTATCCATTATTTTTTCCAGATTGGAGATTTGGGTCCTGGTTTATACAATTTAACTGCTAAAGGTACTGGTGGTATGAACTTCTTCAACTCTAGTACACTTCAGTATGTTCACAAGAGTTATTCAGTATTCATTCAAACTGATAAAGCTATCTATAAGCCTGGACATAAAATTCTTTTTAGAGCCGTTGTGCTTAACTCACATTTAAAACCAAGTGTTACTGGTACATTAGATATTTTTATTAGTGTAAGTATTTATCTTATTTTGTATTAGTTACTGATAATAATTTATGATTTTTTTTTCTTATTTTTACATGTCAGTTGTGTGTTTTGTATTTTTAAAAACGTTTTTTGTTTATAAGTAATAGTCTAACATATTTAGTTTTATTTGACTGTAGATTTTGATTTTCAATCATCTAGTTACCATAATGTGATGAGTTGAGAAGGTTCTAGGAAACGTTCAAGATTGAAAAAGAGAGAGAGATAGATTGAAGGAAGAATGTAACAGAAAAATAAAAGTTAAAGGAGAAAAATCGGGAAACAACAATAAAGAACAATGGGAAAAATTTTTAGAAAAGAATAGAAAGTTTAATCAAGAGAAGTTTGGAAAATAAAATAATGGTTGGGACAGTAGATGTTTCAAAATAATTACACTTCAATAAATGAGGGGATAGTTCAATTATTATTACCTTAGAACAACTTAAGCCCAGGGTAGAAATAGGGCTGAGAGCCAATAAGCGATAATATTCAGTATGTATGAGCAAAAAATACTAGTGTATTTTGGAATACTAGTGTATTCCATTTAGCAAAATGAATGCAACAGCAATCTCTTCTGGATTTAAGTGTGAGAAGCTGTGTAAACATGGGAAAAGATATTTTTTCTTGAGGTAGTTGTAATATGATGCTTCTTCCAAGGATGTTTACAAAGTTATATTAGTCTATCTCGATAAACTAAATGGAATTTTTTATGCTAATGGTTAGATGTATAAAAATTATTAGGTTATTCACCATTTCAATATTATTATGATTGTAATATCATTATCACACAAAATATATTGCCATGGAATTATTTTGTTATTCCTATACATAATAAGCAGAATTAATTAATTACCGTTATCTTGTTTCAAGGACTCTTGTTTATCATGATACCACAGTTTTGATATAATGATCTGAATTTTGAGTTATTGGAATCTTAATTACTACCAAGATTCATAATTAATACAATTTATTTTGCAGGCTTCTTCACCCCCTCACATACATAACACATCAGTTTCAAATTTAATATGCCTCCTCAAACATATTCATATTAGATTGGAATACAATGGTCAATAAAATAATTGTTACATTAAAAGTAAAAATCTGAAAAACACATTAAAAACTGTAACATTTTCTTTGAAAACAAATTATTTTAATGAAACAATAAATATTTGAGGATAAAAATCATTTATATTTAAATAGTAATTGTATTATATTTTTTCTGAACTGCCTACCAGAACATTTGTCGTTGAATAGCATTGGAATAGAAAGAATCAATGAAGATATATACTTTGGACACAAAATAATTACCTATTTTGTAATAGGTAATATTTACCAGGGTCCCTGGAACATTGGGCTGGAGGAAGCTGCTTAGCATCAAACAGTTCATGAAATCTCAATCCAGAATCTAGTTCAAATAAAGTTATGGGAGAGATTAATTCTGTCAATTTTGACGTTACTATGAGTCTTTGCTTTTGGACAGAATGACCAAAACAGAAACTAGGACAACAGTAAGGTAAATGGAGCAACATAGCAGGAATAATGAGAAGAGATGGGAAAGAAACATTTGGGTTAGGATCCAAACAGGATTTACTAATATAAGCAAGAGGATCATCTTAAGGAAATGGAAGTTGGCAGGTCATTTAAGTAGAAGGAATAAAAAATACACTCAGAGGATCATAAAGTGGTCACCAGAGAATAGAAAGGAAGCAAAGTCTCTTCCTGTAGTGACTGGGATGATGAATGAAAAAATCTATGAGAGGATGACTTGGCCAATGGACTGCAGGGATAAAGAGGAATGAAAGAGAATAACTGTTATGTGTGAGAAGTAGTGTAATTAATGGGTTTCTCCCTCCTTAAGAAATAAAATTGGTGAACTGTAAAAAGTTTATATACATGTAAAAACTAAAAAAAAAAAATTATAGTTGTAACTAACCACCAATCACAATCAAGTTCCTTTTTGCTGATTTTGTGGAAAAAAAATTTTGTATTTTATTTTGCTTTTTATTATTTATTATGCATATTATACAAATAAAGTTTTTTTTTTACTATTTCTTCAAAAAATTACATTTTTGTAAACATAAAGTTCTTAATTGAAAAAAGTATTACATTAATTTTATTATTATTTTTTTTTTTTAGGATGGTAAAGGAAATCGTGTGAAACAATGGAACAGAGTTCTAACAACAAAAGGTGTATTTTCAGGAGAACTGCAGCTTTCTGAAAATCCTGTTTTAGGAGACTGGAATATAACAATAACTGTTTTGGATCAAGTTTTCCATAAATCATTCCAAGTTGCTGAATATGTACTTCCAAAATTTGAAGTCACAATAGATGTTCCTAAACATGCAACATTCAAAGATTCTAAAGTTGTAGCAACAGTTCGTTCTAAGTAAGTGTTAGCTTTAAAGCAACCAAAAATTAAAGAGACCACATCCTTGTATTCTTAAGTAAAAATAGGGTGTCCTAATAAAATAGATGCATATTTTGAATGACTATTACTCAAACAATTATTAACATGCAGCAAAGTATTATAACTCAAATTAATTAACTTAATTTTAATAATTTAATACAAATGTAGAAGCTTGTCAGGTATTGTAAGTATTTGAACTGTTGGCGATTATTGTTAAGGCATTGTTGATAACATTGACTAATGGAATTGCTAATCATATCAGTTTATATTTTAGTGTATTCTCTTTCAATGGCTACACTCAACTTATCAATTGTAGCTGATCCTATACTATAAATATTACAATTGAGGTGCGTCCACAAAAAATAAAAAGCAATCTGATGAGTGCAGGAGAACCCAATGCTTCATCTTAAAAATTCTTCATCCCAACCACCTGTTCACCAGAATTCCAAGATAATCATAGGCCCTCATGTCACAATGGTAATGTGAGATGCTTTATCCTGCTGAAAGCAATTATTCATGTCTAAACATTTCTTAAATGCATCTCATAGTGAATTCCTGTAGTAAATTCAAGTAAACTTCATCAGTCATGGTATTCTGATACCATGTCCTTAATCCAAATAAATTATACTATACTGTAATACGTGGTAAATTCACATGTTGTTCTGCACTCAAATAAGAATTATAATTTGTCCAGCAACTGTAATTATGACAATTAATTGAGCCATTTAACTTAAATGTGGCCTTGACACTCCAAACAGTCTTGTTTGGAGATTGATTGTCCTCTGTGCATAATGGCATCGTACCACTCACAAACTTGAATTTTCTGGTAAGGATTCATCTTTACTGAGAGCATGGACTAATCTGGAGATAACACTTTTTCACTTGGTACGCTTTAAAATATGATGAATGCCAGATTTTGAAAGTCCTGTCTCATAAGTTGCTTGCTGAACAGATTTTATAGTAGATCGGTCATACATTTCTATAATTTCTCTTTCACTTTTGGGGCTGGTGGATGTCTGTGATCTTCCAGAATGCTTCTTGTGAACATCATGAATGTTTCCTTTTACTTCTAACTTATCTTGGATAGGAGCATTGATACATCTTATTGAAAATGTCTTCTAAACGCTCTATGTACTGCAGCTGTGTTTACTCTATTCCAAGACTATTCTAAGACTTAGGAATAAATTTCCATTTCCCAAAGCTTAGTCTTGATTCAACTATTATTTTAACCCACCAGACCTGAAAAAAATGAAAAGGCTAATAGATATTTGCTACTAAAGAGTTCATACATTTTTTTTTGGGGACAGTCAGTCAAACAAATGACTGACATTTGTTTTTTTTTTTTCTACTAACATTAAATGAATATAAATAAGTATACTGGAAGTTTATTCATCACATTTATATCGCTGAAGAGAACTTTTAAAGTATTTTTGCGTAGTCCCTCTCCCAGTATCTGAGATTCTATCAGATATTCAAAGAATATCCCCTCTTTCAGGTTGCCAGGAACTAATTTTAATTTAAAAAAAAAAATAAAAACAGTATCTTTTCATTAAACTACCCTCCTGAATTATAGCATTAGTAAGCTACTTATATAATACTTAAATATCAGAGATTTTTTTTTAAATGTCCATACATCTTTTGTTTAGTTTCTAATAATATTTTTAATTAATATTATTACTAATTCATCAGGATAAAAAATTGAATTGAAGATAATTTTTTTACCTTATATCTGCAAGAAGATTTTTGTAAGTTCCCAAATATAATCAGCTGATATTGATAATTTTATTTTTATTCAATTAAAATTTGCATTATAAAAAATAAAATATTAAGAACTACTTAACTTTTTCAATTCTTGTTTTAAAAACCACACACTGAACAAACACTGTGTAATATTGGCATTAGCAGCATTTAATATAATTCTGACTATGGGAAATAATTCTGAATATTTTATTTTTTATTATACGAGTTTAAATTATATAAAAATGAAAAAGTACCAACTGAAGTTGAGGAATCCTGTGCAAATATTTTTGGAAAAGTTTTAATTTTTGAGTCATCACTTTGTTGACTGTTTGAAGGTATTCTTCACTACTTTCCGAGATAATCTTTGAACTTCAACTTAACTGCTTTATTCTGGATTCTCAATGATTTATTTTATACATTCCAGCCGTACCTTACTACATAGTTTTTATGGTTTACACAACCATCTCTCAACAAATTAACTAAAATTGGATATTGTAATTCATGGCTCTCCAACTTAGTTCATCTCTTTACAAGCCATCATTTTGTCTCCTATCCTGTTTATAGTGAATACTTATTTATTTTGAATTTTAATGACCTGCTAATTGGGTCCTGTGTATCTGTCCTTGGTATGAAGCTGAATGTACCGTAGTTGTTGGAGAACTTGAGAAAGTGGATTCCTCTTTGTCCTGCAAGTCAACTGGAAGACTTGCAGAGACTGGGCAATTGTGGCTGGCTTTCTCTGCTTCCTCATCCTGAGCAGGACGGGGATTTAGTAGAGTAGCATTCCGGGTGGCTAGGGACCGCCTGGGCAGTTGATTGGCCGAAGGTAGGGGCACTGGCAGCGAGCCACGATTAGTTAGAATTGTGGTGATTATTTTGATTTTATAGCTGTTGGCGGAACGGCGACTGCACTGCCGAGAGCATGGGTTACCATGCAGCCGTGAGGTGTAGCGGCGTTTTGATGAGGGCAGTTTTTAATGATCACCCAACACTGTCGGCAGGATGGTGACTGCATTGCCAAGGGCATGGATGCCATGCAGCTGTGAGGTGTAGCGGCATCTCGACGATGATTGAAAGCAAGTAAATGTCACACGGGACTCTGCAATGGAGCTGAGTGGGAGTAGATCTGTCCACCTAACCCTAGTAGACCAGACCAGAGTCCACAGTTAACCTAAGTCTGGGGTATGAACTGAAGTTGAATTCATTAAGGGGATTAGGATTAAATTTTGTTGTTGCGAACAACATTTTTGGTGGTATGTTGTTAAATTGCCTCGAATACAAGACATTTACTGGAATTGACTCAATAAAAGTAGAACTAGGTGCGGGGTTTGTGCTTCCACAAGCTCGATTAGCTAGTTCAGAGGGAAACAATGTAGGATATTCAAGATTCCTGGACGAGGCCTGCAACAAAGGCAAAAGCTGAGTTCAAAAATCACCGATGCAAATGTCTACCAAGGCATTTACATCGGTGGCATTCCAATGAGGCCTGGCTTATACTGTGAGATGTAAAAAGTGAAAGATGAATCCCGTTAAAGCCCATCAGGGCTAGGAAAGGGGAGGGTGGTATGGTGACCGGAAGCGTCACAAGGCGGGTGTCTTCCCTTACAGGGTTGGGATAATTTTCAGAGTACTCCTGAAAAAGGAATCAATTTTTATCCTTTTTTTTTCTGTTATTATTCTTTCATTACCATAAAACACTACATTCCACACAAATATTTTAAAGAATTTGTTTGTAATTCTTAGTTCTACTCGTATATTTGATATCAACAGAATTGTTTTTTACATGGAACCGTCTCTTGCTTGTGCCGGTCAGATTATTTCATCACTCCTTTGGTATTTTTATTATTTATATAACAATATTTCTATATTTGTATTTAGAAAGTTTATAGAATGATTATCCACTTTCTTTATTTCTGTACTCTTGTATGTTAGTAGTAATATAATATACAAGTTAGAACATAGGTTTTACCTACTTATATAATATTTAATAAAGTCACATTTAAAAATGGCAGATCTGTTTTTATTTCTTCAACCTAATATACAAAGTTATCCTCGTTAAAAGTAACATTTTTATTCATTTAAATGTGTGCGTGCAAATCCATTTTTTAAACAAATTTGTAGCTACAGTAAATTTTATTAGTATGTCTATAAACTCCTGCCTTTTCATCCTTATATAATAATTTTACTATCTTAAAAACTATTTTTACTGCTTCTTATAATTCTTATTTGTGATGTTAATCAATTAAAGATGCAAACCTGATCAGTGTAATTTTAGAGGAAATAGTGAAGTTCTACCACCTTACTGTTTAAATGTGACAAAAAAATAATTAAAATTAGTTGGAAAATATTACATGAATGTTGGTTAACATGTATATATATTCTTTTATTAAATTAAGAATCAGTATTTTATTTTTCTTACAAAAAGGAGTTTAGTATAGATAGACTCTGTAATATTAATACAAACAGTATATGATGAATTATCTTTCCTTATACAAGTGAAAAAAAATCTTTTTCTTTATAACATTTGTGTCAATAGAGTGAGCAGTTTATTGTTTTCTAGCTCATAAAATTTCTTTATTATATAGCAAGTTAAATAACATGATACTTGACATGAAATGTAAACTAAAAGTTCTGTTTATGTTTCTATAAAAGTAAGTTTTTAATTTGCACATGTTGTATTGTATAAAAATGCTTTTATCTTTTTATAATGGGCATAAATTTTAAAAATTGTTATTTTATTTACAATAAGAATTATTGCTGACATCTTGGCATCAAATTATTATCATTACAGCTATGTTATTTTAAGTAGTTGCCTTTTAGAACTAATTTGATAGGGGAAATCTGCAGATATATTCTGACTTGAAAGATCACCTTGCAAAACATATAATGTCATTTCTTAGGGCCCCATTATAAAATGTTTTCTTATAACACGACATAATACTTTGGTTTACAAGAAAGACCTTTATTTTGCTTCTGTTGGCATTTTTTATAAATTGCTAAACCATTTGAAAAATCATCCCATTAGTTTATTTAAATTACAATTAAAAGAGTTTCTTTTATTGAAAAAACTTATTTTGATGGTGAAATTTAGAATAATACTAAAAAAAAGTTAAACAAAAAAACATGATTTATCTGTATCCCGTTCATTATATACATAAATATCTGCTCAAAATAATAATTTTCAATAGTGATTTCTGAATTGGTGAATTATTTTGAGAAATTTTTTTTTACTTAATGTATTTACTTTAACATTATTGCATCTATTTTTTTTTCTTAAAATTTATATTTTTGTATTTATAATTTGTTTTATATTGTCTTGATTTATATGTTGAATTTTTTATTCTGATCAGAATAAAGATTTATTTATCTATTTACATGCAAAGATTTTTATTATTTTGTCCTGATTATGTTAAATCCCTGTTCTACCTCGTAGAAGCAGAAATAAAAGTTTTAATTTGCCATGAAAATATAACTTATAACAGGTAGTTCTATTATAAAATTATTATACATTTATTACACTCTCAACCTCATAATATTTATGTTTTTGATTATATGTTTGTAGATCCATGATTAAGAATTTATGTATTTGAAAATATTAATGTATGTTATAATTGTGAATCAAAATTTTTAATTTTTTACAGATATACTTATGGTAGAAACGTGAAAGGTGAAGCAACTATTACAGCATATCCAATGTATTTTTCTGGTGTAATTCAGCCAATTTTCCAAGCACCTATACGTAAAGTAATACCTATTGATGGAAAAGCAACAGCAGAATTTGATATCGTCAAAGAATTAAAGTAAGTTGAAAAATCTCATGTAGACACCAAATGACTTCCTAATACACCTATTAAATTACATATATACACATTTTTTGTTGCACTTCATTTAAACTTATTTCATTTGAAAGTGAGATATGATCCTCCAATTCTTAAATAAAGTGGACAGTTACACAATTGCATAGTGGTGGACACCAGACTGCATCACATTTTTTTGTAGTGTCCGTATCAGCATATTATACTATTTTATATATTAATTTTGTTTCATGTCGCTGAAGTAGTTATCTGGTGTACGTGAGAACGTGTCAGATCCGTAACCATGGACACATTGGTTCGAATCTGACTTCATATACATATATTCTTTTCTTAACTTTTTTTTTATTTAAATATATTGATTTATTAATAATTATTAGTCTCTATAAAAATTTTTGAATTAAAATGAAAAGTACATAAAATTTTATTTCACTAATAACTAACTTCTGACTTTTTCATTTATTTTTTTTTTATTGTTATTGAATTATAAATTGTAAAAAAAATTTACAATCAGAAGTTAATTAATAAATCAATATAATTAAATAAAAAAAAAAAAAATTAAAAGAATATATGTATATGAAGGTGGATTCAAACCGATGTGCCTTCCCCTTGCAAGATCCAAATATTTCATTAATTAAAATTTCATTTGGTTATAACTCTGGAACCAATGAAAATAAGTACCATTTATGATATATCATTTAGCAGCTCTCAATAAGGGGTTTATTACTACAGTTAAGAAAAATACCAAAATTTAAATATTTTGGATTTTCAGCTTTTTTGGACACTTTTGGTCAAGTCAATTGCAATCAAAAGGGGAGGTGCACAACTAGATGTTGCAACAGAAATCCAAAATTTCAACATCCTACAGCTAATTGTTTTTGAGTTATGCAAGATACATACGTATGTACAGATGTCTTACCGAAACTTGTCAAAATAGAATTAGGGATGGTCAAAATGGATATTTCTACTGAAATCTGAAAACTAAAATTTTTTGCGATCACAATACGTCCTTTACTTCACACAAGGAAGTAAAAAGTATTAATATCATATTTAATACTTAATTTATAAATTAATAAATATGTTAATGCTAAATAAACGTTTTCCTTTGTCCAGTTATTATAATTTTGTTTAGTTATTGGGTAATTTTTACCTCAACATTTGAAATTTATTTAAAGATGACCGTGTCTTTGCACCTTCTTTTCCTGTTTAGCCTCCGGGAATTACCGTTCAGGTATTACTTCAGAGGATGAATGAGGATGATATGTATGTGTGTAAATGAAGTGTAGTCTTTTACAGTCTCAGTTCGACCATTCCTGAGATGTGTGGTTAATTGAAATCCAACTACCAAAGAACACCAGTATCCACAATTTAGTATTCAAATCCGTATAAAAGTAACTGCCTTTACTAGGACTTAAACGCTGGAACTCTCGACTTCCAAATCAGCTGATTTGGGAAGACGCATTCACCACTAGACCAATCCGGTGGGTTTGTCTCTTTGCACCTGAAATTGTTTATACGACCTCCATGTTAACACAGTAGGCTCTCAGCCTTTCATACAGAAGGTTCAGAGTTAAATCCTAGATAGTAATGGGATATACTAAAAAATTGAATTCCATATTCCTATACAAGATGCTTAAAGTTTACCTGGTGAATTAATATATTAAAAAAAGTCGGAAAATATTAATTAAAGACTAATGAAGTAACTATCTTCAGTATGAGGTGTTTAGGAAATAATTAAATTGAATCTTAAAATAAAAACAAATAGTAATAACTGAAGAGAGCCTTTATTTAGAGGGTTTTACAATTTCCTTATAAATTGTGTTGGGCATTTGGCTTTTTGATTGCAGAATGATCAGGTCACTTTCAGCGCCAAGTATATATGGCAGTGTTACTGTAGTAGCCCATGATAGATTTCCCTTTTTTTTTTCACCAGACCATGTGTATCAATGATATACACAATCACAGTTTCACCCCAGGCTGTGTGTATCATATTGTCTCACATGTGTTGTCCAAGTTGAGAAGGCTGTGTATCAATATTCTGCATGCTAGCAATGATTTGTGTGGGTTAATGTGTAGGTCTGGGCTGGGGTAAAAGTTTTATGCCTTTGGGTTGTAAGATTTAACACGATGGTAGCCCTCTCAGCTACACAAAATCAGCTGACTTTTTGAGTCCATGTGTTTAGCATTGCTAGTAAAATTTTGTGGTTATAATTGTTGTTTTGTAGCTTGTTTGTTGCTGTTAATGCTAATAATTGATAATGAATTCTCAAGACATTATGGACTTCTTAATAATAATAGTGATAGTGACTTGAGTGAGTTTGCCGATATCTCAGACTCTGATGACCCAATATTTGATATTAACAATGCTGAAAGTGAGTCTAGTGATTTAGAAAGTGAATGTGATGTTTTTGAACAGTTTGAACTTCCTGAACAACCTACATTATTGCCTGAAGAAAATAATGTAGAAGGTTTGCCTGTAGATAATTTAGATGAGTTGTCCCTAGAAAATAATATTCTCAGAGACAATCAGTGCCAGCCTGTGCCTAGTCAATTACAATGGGGGATCTGTTAGTGAGGAAATGCTCTCATTTGATTTTAATCCAGCCTATCCTCCTGGAATTAATCACGCTGTTATGGGACAACTACAATGAGGTAAACGTACTGTCTTTGATTATTATTCTATTTTTGTTGACGATTAAGTACTTGATCTCATTGTACTTGAGATTAATCATTATGCAGAACAATGTATTATTAATGCAATTTTAAATGAGACTGATCGTCCACATTCACACCTTACATTGTGGAAAGATATTGATAAAATTGAACCACTACAGTTCTTAAGTCTAGTTATATGGATGGGATTAGATTCCAAACCTAAATTGCGTGATTATTTGTCAAGTAATCCAATGTACACTAACAGTGTTTGTAAAATAATGCCACGCAATAGATTTGAGAGTATTTTAAGCATGATACATGTATCAGACAATGAAAAATTACCGTTAAATGATAGAACTTATAAAATATCTCCATTGATAGATTTATTAAACAATAAATTTCAATATGCTTATAATCCAGGAGAGAATTTATGTACTGATGACAGTATGATCCCTTTTCATGGGAGCATATTTTTTCGTCAATACATTCCTACAAAGTCACACAAGTATGGACTTAAAGTGTTTAAACTATGCTATACCTAGAAATTGAAATTATACAGTGGTAAACAGAAAGACAATTCAGGAGTGCCAGTTTCTGAAAAAGTTGTTATGGAATTAAGTGCACCTTTACTTGGTGAGGGTCAAACTATATATGCAGACAATTATTATACCAGCGTTAGTCTTGCTCACACATTAAATAAAAAGCAAACTCATCGCATTGGTACCCTTCGCAGTAAAAGAAAATTTATTCCTTTTAATGTGATGGATGCAAAATTACAGAGAGGTGAAATGGTTTGTAATCAGAAAACAAGCAAAGTCGTCGTAGGAACGTGGCGAGATAAACGTGATGTTATTTTTATTACCACAAAAAATGTCCCTGAAATGGCAGAAGTTCAGACAAAACGAGGTATTGTAAAAAAGCCCTCGACTGTTATAGAATATAATGCAGCAAAATCATATATAGATGTTGCAGATCAATTAGCATCATATGCCACCCCAATAAGAAGAGGGGTTAAGTGGTATCGAAAAATTTTGTTTGAACTGCTTCTCAATACTGCAGTAGTCAATGCAATGGCACTATTTAAAATGACTGAAAATAAATCAATTGATATTGTAGGCTTCAGAGAGATGTTAACAATTCTTCTAATTTTCAATCTAAAACTTCAAAATAATACACAGGAACCACCAAATATAATTCCAGCTGATCATCAACTTGGACAAATTAATAAAAGAGGAAGGTGTGTAATGTGTTATGCACATTTTTCTAAAATATTTTATAGAAATACTGCTGCTAAGAAGACACCGCAAGTTACTCTTAAGTGTTTATCTTGTGAGGAAAAATTTACATGTATGCAGTGGTTTTTTAAAATCCATAAGTGTATAAAGAAGCAGTGAATTTCACATTGTAACTACCAGAAATAATAGACTAAAGTAACGTATACTTTAGAATAGTTAGGCCTATAGCATTTCTTAATAATTTGTTTTTTTTTTATAGCAGCAGTCTACTGCCAATTATAGTAGAAACAATATCTAATAAAGTAACTTCCAAAGCACTTTAGGATAACTTATAATTTGTATTTTTCAGAGAATCAGTCAACTACCAATCATAAACAGTAAAAATAATAGTTGAAGTAAAATACTGTATGTTACGTTTTGTTGATACGTCATGGTACATTGATAGGCCTATAGTATTAGTATATCATATTAGGCCTGTAATATTGCTTGTTATTTAATAATTTGTAATCCTAATAATTTGTTTTTCTTGAGAAGCAGTGAACTTTAGACTATAAACAGTGAAAGTAATAGAAAAAAAAAACACTTAAAACTCTTTAGGATAGTTGGCCTTTGTCATTCGTTGTATCATTAATTAGTTGTATCAGTTTTTGTATTTTTACATTACAGAAGAATATTAAATATAATTATATTGTAGAAACCTGTATACTTATGTTCTTAAATTAACAAGTACCCTGCTATATTTGTGGACCATTTACCAATATTTCTCCACAGACCACATGTATATATTTTATACACGCATTAAAACTGGACTTAAATTGATTAAAATTTAATTTTAAGTACATCAAACTACTTAACTTACATCAATATTGCTTGTTTTTGAAAAAAATTTGCTTGGGCCTAGGGTAATTTTTTTAAGATTATGTGCTGTTCTGGTGAACTGGGTCTCATTTGTATAATATGTATACACATGGTCCACATAAAAGTCTTACTGAGTGTAACAACTATACACATGGCGCTGAAAGTGTTAATCCTTTGTGGGTTGAATATTTTAGAGATTTTATAACAGATGTCTATGACCTAAGTAAACCCCATTAAATTTTAATTTCCTAGGCCTATGGGTTCAGTTTACAATATGATATAAAAATGAATAACTGAACAGTATATATATTTTTTTATATTTATAGAAAGTTATTAGTAAGATATAATTTGATATTATTCTTTTTTTGGACTTTTATTTCAGTTCCGTTTTCAACTAAGACAGACGATTGCTATTTTACTATTTATTAAAAATTTAGATTGTTGATGGTACTACCTGTAAGAAAATATTTTTAAAAAAACATATTTTGCCTTAGCTCAAGAATGAGCAGGAATATAGTTTAAAATTGATCTTAACAGGAGGGAGGAAATCTATGAAAAGAATCTTACTTAAGTTGTTTATTTTCAAACTTATTGTCAATTTTCATCATGTGAAACTATTAATATTAAATGTAACATGCCGTGTTGTGCACCATTTTATTTAGCATTCAAGCCTTTTATGGTGGTTATTGGTGATTTTCTTGCTGTGTTTTATTCTTTCAAATGGGGTTTTATTATTGCTTTATTATTCATTTCTATATTTTTATTTTTACTTAACTTTAATTTTTGTTTATCATTATTCTAATTTAAATAATTAAAGTTAAAAGAAAGATAACTTTAAATGTATAAAAGAAATGCTAGTTTTGTATAAACTGTAACTGTTTTACATTTTTTATAGTTTTAAATACAACTACTATTATAATTTCTTTAATTGGCTGAACAGTTATTGTAATGGTTCGCTTACTAACTTCTAAAACAGCCGTCTCAGGTTTGATTCCATAACAAAATGTGGCATTTTTTTCACCTCATTAAAATATGTTCATAACAATGTACAAGGTTGTAATATCAATAAAAATAATAATTATACAATGAAAATGTATTGAAAAAACTGCAATATTCATATAAAATGTAAATATATCTCATTGTAGGAAATGTTATAATTTTAAAGTGAATGAAATTAAATGATGACCAATACCAAAAATACTACTCGTTTATTTTCAGCCCTCAATCCCACAGGAGGCACCATGACTAGCAATAAATATATATAATTTACATTATATTTTTTTATTATTAAATTGCAGTATAAAAAGTAATTTTTTGACATGTGCATAAATAAGAAAAAACTTTTCACAGTATTGAAAAAAATTGAGGTTAAGGAATATTTAGGTAATATAGATAAAAATAAAATATACTTATTTATTTTCTAATATAATTAATTTGTTAACTAATGAATTATTTCAGATTAACTGATGATTTTGAAAGACCAATACAATTTGATGTTGCTGTTGAAGAAGCTTTGACAGGGCGTCGACAAAATAATTCAGCACAAGTGATGCTTCATAAACATAAATATAAAATGGATTTAATTAAAACATCTGAATATTTTAAACCAGGACTCAAATACACTGCTTTTGTAAGTATTATAAACATTCTAATTTAGTTATTTTAATAAAATATAACTTTTGATTATATAAATTGGATATCATGGTTTTTTTTATAGAACAAAGAACTTCTTCCACTTCAATTTCTTTTCTTTTTTTTAAATTATAACATTTTAAATAACCTCAACCAATTTATACACAATGTCTTCAGAATTCTCATAATAATGTTTTCATTCAAAACATTGTATACAGAAAAGGATCGCTAAATACAACATCCCTGGAATAGATAAACTGAATTGTTTTACCTGCATAATATTTTTTTATATTCATCAAAGCATGCAGCTTAAAACAAAAATATATTGAGCAATTAAAAGCTCCCTACAAAAATTATATGCCACTCACAGATGTAAATTACAAATCTTAGTAACATTGATAACAATTTCATTACTTTACATCCTGCACCTAAAAGGATTGCATATAACATACTCAAACATTATGAAATATTTATACTCACAATACTAAATGGATGGAGATGTAGCTCAAATCCAACACAATTCTTGATCATATTCCAAATATAAACATCTAACTCAAATAAAAATTGTCTGCAGTAACATCAGTTAATACTAAGAAGAGAACAGCACCAGTCCTTGAAGACTGCCACAACTGATAAAATTATGACATGATTGTGGGAAATATTATATATATATATATATATATATATAGTTTTTTCATCCGCCAAGAGGGGATGCATATGGATCAGAGAAATAAGAGAAGATCTGAAGGAAATTGGCCTTACACCAGAGGATAAAATAGGCCTTACATAGATAAGATAACATTAAACAAGAAAATCAAGAATAAAAACACTTGCTTCATGAAAAAACAACAAGAAAAAACTCACAACACAAACTATTTCAACACAAGGACACAGAGATCAAAATGTATGACATAGTACTGGGAACACACCAAGGCCCAAACAGTCCCATCGAAGAGACTTTGATAGTGGACTGACTAAAGTGATCGATCCTATGCGGTCATAAAATATAATAATAATATAGTTTTTTTGTTTAAAATCTTTAGTTTTAATGTATTTTCATTAACAATTGTTGTGGACAAAAACAAAACAAATTTATTTTTTTTAGAACCAATAATATTTTTATTGCGTATGTTTTACTTGTTGAAGTGTATTTAGTATACTGTACTATGTTAGCGCTATTTAGTTAACATACTGTATTGGCCTTACTGTTTGATAGTGCTATAATGTACATAACAAAATCAAAGTATAACCTCTTTCACATGCTACAAAGATTGATACTCTCATGTATTCTTCCTAAAATATTGTTATTCATTATTTCTGTACTAATTATCTCTTGAAACTACACAATAAACCATTTTAACTTTTGTGTAACAAAGAGGACAGAGTAAACAAAAACAAGTTTATTTTTTAAATGGTATTAAAATTAAACTTAAATTTTCAGATCTTTAATGTAATATTTAGTATGCTAAAATAAAAAAAAGTAATTAAGGATGTATAATCATGTCTAAAGATCTTATCTTACACCTTTAAAAATAGTCATTAATACTGATTGTTTCTGCTGTATTTCAGATAAAACTAGCTCATCATGATGGCACACCTGTTACTGACAAAACAAACCCAGTCAGAGTAAGGTATGGTTATTCATACAACAGTGACGAATATACAGAGTCTTCCCATTTTTTGTCACAAAATGGGTTAGTTGAATTAACATATTATCCTCCAGCTAATAATGTAACAACTCTTGGAATCGAGGTAAATCACCATATAGTTTTCAATAGTTGTAAAGAATAGTTTAGTTATTAACATAAAAAAGAATTTTAATGTAAAAAGAAAACACAGTTCAAGTTTTTAATCATATTAATTTTCTAAATGTGTTTTTATCCAATTTATAAATATTTTAATAAAAAAAGGGTTTACATGGTTTCTTCAAAATAATATAATTGCATACTGTTTTATTATTATACTAGAGGAGAATAATTTACTTACAAATAATAAATATAATCATTACACAGAAGGTAAACACAACTAGCGTTCAAAATTCTTGAAGACTATGTATCTTGAAGACTTTTTTCTAAAATGTTGTTTTATTATGAGATCTGTAGGAAATCATATTTCTGTATCAAATGTGAGAGAGTGCAACAAGTTAAAAAAAGTTTGAATATTTTTAACAATCTTTTAATTGAGAAATGAAATAGCTTGTCCCCTCATGTATAAAATTACTACCCCGCTACAATTTTCCACACCTTTTGATCCTTAGTCAGTTGCAAAAATCAAGTACTACTCCACAAAATTTATAGGGTACAATATATATATATATATATATATATATATATATATATATATATATATATTTATTGGTTGCGATTATGTTACTAATTGTGTCTTCGAATATGATTACACAATCAAACAAATTTTCATTTCAAATTTGAGAGGCTACAAATTGCCATTAAAATTTCTTTTATTCATTTTTTTACTGTAAAATCAAATCTGCAACAGGAGATGGACTGACATTTCATATTGCCCCATTAAAAGATTATTCTTTCTCATAATTGAATTTTGTGTCTCTGAAAGTCCAATTACGTTTTCTCATAAACATATGGCAAATGGCAAATAGTTGTACATTTTCATATTAATAGTCTACGCCTATTCAACCCACTAGGTTGATCTACTGGTGAACACGTCTTCCCAAATCAGCTGATTTGGAAGTCGAGAGTTCCAGCGTTTAAGTTACTTTTACATGGATTTGATTAGATAGTGTATACCGGTGTTCTTTGGTGGTTGGGTTTCAAGTACACATCTGAGACTATACAAGACTACTCTTCATTTACACTTATACACATCATCCTCAATCAAACTCTGAAGTAATACCTGAACGGTAATTCCCAGAGGCTAAACAGGAAAAAATGTCTATGCTTATTGATGAAACGACATAGTTTAAACTCGCTTTAAAATTTTTATTCAATATTTGAAGTTACATCACTATTTGTATAGCTTTTAATTGGGCCATATCTGTTTTATATACCAAACCCTTACTAGGGCCTGTATTGAAAGTAAGAGGACTACTCGTGAAAACTTAAATATTTTGCTAAAACATGCACATCAAATTTTTACTGCTACCCTTGAGCTTCTCTTTCTTATTTCTCCAGTCTCTTATATGTAATTCTAGAAATCATTTTTTCAACCTGCTGCACAATTACTGATTTAATTTTTCTCAAAGCAGAAAATGAAGATAAACATTTTAGATACCTCATTTTTATTAACTCATTAAAAGTAAAACTGAATACGCATTCAATCTTGGCTTGACTAAAACAAAATGAATGCTGTTTTCCTGGAACTACAAACACAGAAACAGAAGATTAATTATTGACAAATACCATCTTCAAGTTCTCATAGAATGGCATAGTGAAAAGGCAGATTTAGGCTCATTTCAAATCAAAACAAATTGTCCATGCATAAAGTCATTTTGTTTAAAAAACATTGTATTACTTATATTGTATAATATGGATTATTGTGTTTGTGTGTGCATGTGTGTGTGTATGTCTAATACAATGTGGATCTAGTTCCCCTTTCCATATCACATGAACCCATAAAATTGAGGTAAGTTTCTAAGAAAAAAAATGTGTTTTGTAAGTGAGCAAATACAAAATTATCAGTCGAGGCTACTCAAGAAGACTCTTGAAAAACATTATTTTATGTACAAATCTCATTCAAAAAATATACTTGAAAAAGTGCGTTTTAAACTCCTTTTCAGTAAAATGATCTCTTTCTCTCTCTCTCCTTAGGCCACTGCATAAAAAAAATTTGTAAAATATTATTGCCCTATAAAATAAAATAATTTAAAAAACTAGATACACATACTAATTTGGTCATTTAAAGATCAAAATATTAAATAAGTATACTTTTGGTAAAATTATGCATAAGTGGAAAACCTTAAAAAAATATCCACAGGCATCGTTCCTTTCATGAAGTCACCACACCAGTCCAACTTTCCAGACTTTATTAATTTATTAAGAAATTAAAAAACCTAAATTTTGGTGAAACCAGGTTTCACTTAATTTTGGTTATAATTTATTGCTTATTTATAAACCTAATTAGATTTATAGGTTTATAGTTTAAACATAACCTAATTAATCCTAATTTTGTTATAACATATTGTTTCTTTTCTTTTGCAGGCAGATTATTTAGACATTAAAGAATGGTTTTCAACTGTAAGCCCTGCTGTTTCACCAAGTAACACTTTCATACAGGCAATAGTAAAAACTGAAACACCAACTGTAAGTATTCTTAACAAACATTTTTTAATCAGAAAAATAATCGATGGATACTTTAATATCTAATCTCAAAGCAACAACAGACTTATGTCCAGTATAGTTACTTGGACTCATTTTACTTTATGATACATGAAGTTTATATCATACCTGAATGCCAAGCCTGACAATAATACAGATTTTTTTATAAAATTTCTGAATGTGTTGTAAATCTTCATAATACAAAATTGAAGTAATTATTTGATCATTTTTAAATTCACCAATTCAGTGATCTTACAGTATCTTAATATACTCACTGACCACAGTGAATATATTAAGATACTGTGATTCAAGCAGCTTTTGTGAATTAGCAACCATGCTAATTCACAAAAGCTGCTTGAATCTAATTTGCTTCACCATTTTTTTCACAGGAAGTTACACTAATTTTTTGCAAAATAAAATTTCTCTAAAACTGCATCAATAAATAATATTTCAATACATGTATTATAATAATACAGACAATACGTTATGTCATGCACATGCATTTTAATTATTTTTTTAAATAAATATTTAAAATATAAATAAAAACAATAATTGCAGAAATTGATCAACATCAGCTTTTTTTAATGCACTTTTGGTTAGTATTAAAATAGATTCATATGATATATTTTCAGTTATTAGTATTATAATGTTTATCAACAATAAATAATGTGTCTGACCCAGTCATACAAAAGGTTCTTGGAAAAGATGAAAAATAGGGTATAATGCTGTAATTGAGAACTTACATTCTCTTATAATTTTTTATTCTATATGAGTCTGCCAGTTTTATTAAACACTAGCTGTCACAAACAACCCTAAATTTTTATGTTAATTAACAATGACGACATTTAACAATTTAACACAGAAGCATTCTTTCCATATTTTTAAGATTCTCATAGTAAAGATTTTAATAGTAAATATTAATAGTTACATTAAAGGTACTCTTCTTCTTAATTTAAATATGTTTTTTAACTTATAACTTTTTTAGTTGTACGTAATGTAGTGTACAAAACTGAATTTTATAGCTTATGAAAATGCCACGCCTGACTGGGATTCAAATTCAGAATCTATCGGATGAAAGATGGAGATGCTAACACTCTGCCATAATATTTATTCTAGAATGTATATACAAATAATTTAAAAGTTAGGCTTTATGACTCACTTTATTATTTTATTGAGGAGAACCTATAAAGCTGAATAAAGGGTTATCAGATATCTATGAAAAATTCATCACAAATAGCATTACATTGAGGTGTAAGAAGTATGTTATTTCTAATACTTATATTACCCTAGTTTAATAAGATAAACACATAGTCTACCTTAATCAATATAGTATCATAATTCCTTTTCTTTAGCCAGTCATCAAACCCTAAAATCTTTCTTCACATCCGTTCTATTCTTGAAATCTAATACAACCTTTCTGATTATGTCTAAGTCTTCTTACCACTATACTATGTTCAAAAGCTTTCTTTCTGTTGTGCTATTTTTATTCTCCATAAATGACCTAGCCGTACTCTGTAATTTATTTCTCTTTGAGTCCCTAAATTGTTGATCAAACTTATTTTTGAGTTTCTTTTTTTTAACCATTTATTTGTTTTTTGTTATTACATTGAAGATTGTCACTTTTATGTGACAATCTTCAATGATTAGTGCTGTTGTTCTCATCCTGGCATCAGCTAATGTTTTTGATGACAACTATTTTGAACTAAGAAGATCCACATTTAGAACGCGATTTAAATGTGCTAAAATTTTTTAAATTGTATCTCTTCATTTAAGATGTCATTATGAATGTTTGTATACTTATACACTAGTGCATTTAAAACATATACAAACATATATTGTTTGTGTTTATATACTGTATGATACTCTTTTGTAAACATAAAGAAATCCTTTATTCTAATCACTATAGAGTGGATACACTATATAGTAACATAAAGGAATGAGTACAATTATAGTAAAGGGCATGAATCTTGAAGCTTAGTGCTATGTCAACTGAACTGCTTTAGGTGACATTCTATTACCTACCAGCTCACCGGGCTAGTCTAATGGTTAACTCATCATCACAAATCAGCTGATTTCAAAGTCGAGAGTTCTAAGTTCAAATCCTATTAAAGAGTTACTTTTATATGGATTTGAATACTAGATCGGTATCCACAATCTATTCGTCCTCCGAAGTAATACCTTATGGTGGTTCCAGAAGCTAAACAGAAAATGAGAGAGAGATGACATTCTATTACCCATTTAATGTAATATACAGTTCACAGTTCACTATGAAACTGTCTGTATATTTATACACTATGCAAAATTAGCACTTCTTACATTTATTATTATTTTATTCATGTTAATATATTAATATTAATCTTGTCAAGAGTTAATATTAAATAGTGTTATTATTACTTAATTAATATTAAGTGATATAATTAATTCATTTTTAATTGATAATGTAGTTTTATGCCTTATGAAAAAAAATCTTGTTTCTCAGTTAATATTATGCTGATCCAGTAATGAATTAAATGAAGTGTAATTAACTGAAGTTTTCTACAATATCATATGATTTCTACTAGTTTTTCTCTCAGTTTTCATTTTCCTTACATTAATTTTCATTCTATATTCTTTATTTATTCTATTACCATTCCCCCTTCATGGTTAATGAATTTTATCAACCAGAATTATTATACAGGTTCAGTTTATCTTTTATGCACTTGTATTTGTACCTTCTTCCTTATCTCGCAAGAACCTTGCCTTCTTCCTTTACTGTGCCTAGCTGTATCAGTTTCTCAATCTTTTTCATTTGTTATTTATATTTAATATGTAATAATTATAAATTTTTTCTGCTTTATAAATAGGTGTTTTTTTTTTTGTTTTATATATATATATATATATATATATATATATAATATACAACTAATAATGTTTAAAGGTAAACAGTGATGTTGAAATAGAAGTAAATTCAACTGCTCCATTAAAGTATGTAAGTTATGAAGTTCTTGGTAGAGGAGATGTCGTAGTTGCTGCTACAGTACCTGTCTCAGGTAATCAGAAAACTGCCAGTTGGAGATTTTTAGCCACTTATGCTATGGCACCTACAGCACATGTCGTTGTTCAATTCATACGTGAGGACGGTGAAGTAGTTGCTGATGCTCTTGATATTGAACTTAATGGAGTTTTACAGAATTTTGTAAGTTAGATCTATTATACATGTATTTTTCTTTTGTCGCTTTTAAAAATTTTAAGACTAATTTTTGTTAGTAATTTTAATTTAACACATTTATTTACAATTTTAACATTTATTATTGATAAAAAATTAAATTATCAAATAATTTTTGAATAGATTTGTCCAAGAAAAAAAGGAATTCATGTAGAGTACCAGAACATCAAGTTAAAAGGGACCTCACTATACTTGGTCAATTATTAAAAGTTTGAATTTTGACATGCATTACACAATTATTTTAAAAATAGTAGTTTTTAAAAAATTACTGCAGTGCATTTTATTTTAAGGTGGAAATTGTAAAAGAATTATACCCATCTTAAGTCTTCTTCACAGTATGAGTTAATATAAAAATTAGCTCAGACATGTCTAAAGTTGCACTGAAGTTGATTTTTAAAAAAATAATATTTCAAAATAATTATTGTCTAGGTTAATAGCTTGCATTTAAATTTTAAATTTTTGTGAGCATATTAATTATTTTTTTCACACTTTCAATGTGAATGTCTTAAATATTTTCTTTTTTAATCCATATCAAGAGATTTTATTCTTTCTTTAATTCAATATAATTCCTAATTTATTTAGGTTAATGTACGAACTAACACAGAAGAAACGGAACCAGGAGCAAATGTTGAAATCAGTTTAGAAGCTAAACCTAATTCATACATTGGAGTATTAGGAATTGATCAAAGTGTACTATTACTGAAGTCAGGAAATGATATAGAACAGGTAAACATGACTACAATTTTTTATTGTTCTCTAGTGATTTGTGTTTGTAAAGATCTTGACATAATTTTATTAAAGAAAGAAACAGGATTTTTAAAAATTATGAACTAAAGATCACTTGTTATCTTTTTCTTTTAAATTATAATTTATATTAAATAATATCAGTGTGTGTGGACAAAAAATACTTTATAAGAGAATCATAAAACTTCATTTAAAAATAAAAAAGTTATTAATCATTTTTGAGTGGAAAGTAAAAAATTAGATTAAAACTTTTTTTTTAATTTCTGGTAGTTTTTTTCAGATTTCATCTTACCCAAAAGACATAAGTTTCTTCCTTTACCATAATCAGATTCTCTTGATTCAAACTGCAGATCCCAAAGAATCTCATCTATAATATAGCCTTTTCTCATTCCTCATAATCTTTCTTCGTAGGAAAAAAATATCTTTATATAAATAAACAGTTAAAAACAAAAAAAAATATTAATTGCTATTCATTATGAAATAGAATCTTTTTTAAGAGTTCTCTGGTAAACATCACAAAAATTTTATTTAATTTACTTATTTTTTATAATAATAAAAATAAATTACTACCAAATGAATTCTTAATTACAACAAAGATTTTTCCTTGCATTAAAACTTTTTCACTAGTGTAAAACTCATTTTTGTAAGAAACTCGAAGTGTTACTGTTGCAGTATAGTTCCAACCATAGTATTTTAGGTATTCCTGCTATTTTTCATTATTGGTAGTCTATTATCTGGGAAAATTTATCCAAAATGAGATCAAGAATTTGTTTGGTTAATAAATTCTGCACGTATGGAAAAAAAGGATTTCATCATAACACACTTGAACAATATGAAAAAACTTCTCATACTAAATGCAATTTAGTAATAACTTATTTTAATTTTATCAACTCTGGCAGTTTTTTGTTTGTCATCAAAACAAAGAACTGTTGCTAATTGTATCATGAATTTTGAATTGCAGTTCAGTATAAGAAGTTCTTCTCATACACAAATAGTTCAAATCTACTATTTAAGTTTTTTACCACATTTTAAATACAGGTCTTTCAGTTCAAGGTAATCACATCTTATATGGAATCACAGTACAAAAAAATGACAACAGCAATAATTGTCATTAATGGAAGCTAAAATAATTCAATAAGTAAAATATCATTTTAAATTTTTTCAGTAATTTTTTTGTTACTATCTTTAACCACTATCAACAATAAAAACCTGGAATTGATTTATTTACTAAATAAAAAGTAATTTAAAATTAAATTTTATTGTTTTAATATCTTACACTAATATATTACACTACTTCTTTATAAAAAAATATCATTCATTAATCTTTAATCAGAACTTATTGATTATTATTAACCACTTTTAATTTATTATTTTTCCCCCATGTACTCATGGTATAATATGGTGTGCAAACGCTGTAATAAAAGAAGCTTTATCAAATCAGCATCTTTGTGTTTCACATTCTTAGCATTCTGTTTTTGAACAACAGTTTTGGAAACAGATCAGCCAGAGCTGATTTAGTAAATATTAAATATGGTTTCAATCGATAGTAGTATGTATAATTTGTACTGCACATCCTTTTATTTATAAGATACAAATACTTGAAACATTACATGTATCTTAAACATCATATAGTAAAGAAATTCAATCTATCATTTTGCTCAGGGCTTACTATTATGTCATTGTTATTAAATCAAATCAATGGTTATATAAATACACAAATTTCACTGAATTATAACTTGTTAACAGAGTGTAGTTTTAATTTTCATTAATTAATCCAGAAAAAGTAAGCTAGGTAATTATCTTTTTTTTTGCTTTAAACAGGAACATGTTTTCAATGAGCTTCGTTCTTATGATAGTGGAGAAATATACAAATTTTTACCTTATATGCGGGAAGCTCGTGAAAAAAGAACTATTTACTGGTGGCCTGGATCTTTTACTGCAGAGGAAGCATTTGAGGTTAGTAATGAAATGCAGTTTACTAATAACTTCTTTTAATTTTATCAATTTTTGGCAGTTTTTTTTTTTTTTGTCATAAAAACAAAGAAATGTTGCTAATTGTATCATGATTTAGGTGGATTTCATAAGAAAGCTACCTAATGTATTGGGTACCATGATTCGATTTCTGGAAAATTTTGACACATCTTTGCGTTTCACATCCCCCAGAGACCAAAATCACCGTCAGTTCAAAAGTTTATATAAATATATATATATAAATATATATATTTCATTTTCTTGTGGGCACGATAACTGCTGTAATTTTGCACAAATCGCTTTCAAATTGATATATAAATATAACGACCCAAAATCTCAGTCAAGTTGGTTAATGGGCAAAATCGGACCATGGAGGGGGCTTTTAAAAAAAAACTATTGCTATAACTTTATTATTAAGTAAAATATCAAATTAGTTTAAAATTCCTACTATTCTTTGGATAAGGGTCTAAAACTTATCTAAATAAAGTTTTTTGATATCACCAACATTGGTCTAGGGAGTGGAAAAAATGGGATTTTGAAGACAAGTAAATCATATCTTCCTTAATAGGACAGTATTGAATCAGTTTAAAGTGATTGTTAGTCCTCTAAACATTACCTAAAACTTTTGTCTGACACAATTTTTGATATGACCAATCCTTACGGCAAGGGATGACCAAAATGTTGCTGGAATTGTAAGAAGATGTGAAACATGCAACCATTGTCGTACTGAGTAAATTTGAAGTTTTTCTCAACTTTAAGGTGGAAATCTTTTTTGTCCCCTACTTAGCACCGGTGAAATCTGCCTCCGCCTTCCAGCGTGTCACAAGGGATATTTTGAATTGCAATCTAAAAAAAAAAAGAAAATATTATTTTTTTTAAATTACTATGTGAATATTGAAATCATAGTAATGAATTGGTTTGATATTTTAAATACAATTGATTTAAGAGAAAATTTTTTTTCATATTTCTTGAAAAATGTTTACATTTAAATATTCGTCGTGTTTCATTAATGAATGATGGTTTCGTATATGATATGATGTACTGCCAGACCTTTAAAGCAAACCTTTGTTTTCTCATGTAGTTATCAACTCCTTTTATTTTATTCCCTCTGTTCTTCCATATCCACATTTGAAAGTTAATAAGATTATGAATTTAAGATTTTAATTTTTTTTAATCCATCTCTATATTTTATATTTTCCTATCTTTCTCTTTCTCTCTTACTCAAATCCCATATTAAAAAAAAATAAAAACATTTTGCTTTTATTTGATTAATCAATTTATAGAAGTAAGTCATAAAACAACAGTTATATTATTTTTTTAATCTTTTTTATTTTTTTAAATTTCTAAATTCAATATTTTTACAGAAATCTGGTGCTCTTATAATGACTAATGGATATGTTCATGAACATCGACCATGGTGTAAGTACTTCTAATTTATGATACTTATGAATTATTTTTTTACATCATCTGTTTTTACTTATATGAATTGAACTATTTGCTTGAAAAATGTTATTTTTTTATTTATTCAAGCAAAGAGCAGAATGTTATGATATCCTACTCTTGTTTATCTGAATTAATTTTTTTGTTATATTATTGAATAGAGTTGAGTAGACCTCTATTGAACATTTACAGTAGTTTTCTACAGATGTTGATTATAGGTCATAGGATCTCATAAAGCTATCAATTTAACTTTTATAATGGTATGATGTAACAATACTTTACTGCTTGACAATTCGTTGATAATAATTTAAGAAAGAAACAGTATCAAGTTTTATTATTTTTCAAGAAAACTATTTGTCATTAATTACATTTTTTATGCTTCTATATCTATACTTATTGAGAACAAACAGGTTTTTGTCGCAGTTACTGCTTAATAACTAAGGTCATGACCTAAATGTACTTCAAAGTTTCTCAGCATGCAAGTGATGTTATGATGTTACTAGTTCATTAAGAAGATAATTTCATTTTAAATTACCATTTTATCTTTATGAAAACATTAGTTGGAAGCTCACAATAAGATAGTTTTTTTGTCTTATTGACTCTGTATTATAAAGAAAAATAAAACATCACTTCAAATATTTTACAAACTGTACATAAGTTCTTACATATAGTTTTATTAGTCAGCTTCATTTGTTTTCCATCACACTCTTGCAATGCTAATTCATTTTTCTATTTAATGTTGTTTTTAAAAAGCAAGGATTGATAGAATATAATGAAATTAAAAAATATAATTGATAATTTTTATGGCCTAATTTGTTTTACATTTTAATATATAAAAACAAAAAAAAAGCTTAAGTAGTGGCTTTCACATTTACCTGCATTAACTAAAGCTGTTATCTTGGTATAGATTCTATTCAATGAAAATTAAAAATACAATGTTCATGACTTTTGTTTTCATTTTACATCCATAGAATTTTTCAAAAAAATTCTAGTTTTCTAGGTGCTAAATCTTAAATAAATATAAATCCAAGAAAATTTCTGTCCCTTGCAGTGGAGGGAACAGACAATGCTGCAGATGAATACACACATTTATATCAGTTATATTCTAAAATGTTTTATATTACAGTATCGCTTTAAAATTATTAATAACTCGCTTTTAAATGAATGGATTTTTTTCTTCTGAAAAATTTTAAAGCATTAAATGCAGTTTATAAAAACAAAGTCTCAACATACTTGGATCAGTATGAATTTTACAAAAACACAATTTGAAAAAATAAAATAATAAACATACAAATACGTTTTAAATCTGTATTATTCAATTATAAATATAATTTATATTATTCAATTGAATATATTATTCAGTTTATTATCCTACTACTACCCAGCCTGCATAAGATGGATACTATTAACAAATCTACTGGAAACTCTCTGAAGAAAATGCTGAAACATCTTTGAAAAAAAATATTTATACAATTTGTATACATTATATAAATATTTATTTTTTTATTTTTTCGATTTGAAAATGTCATTATTCTGTTCAATGAATTTCTGCAACCTTAGTAGTGTCTTATGAAAAATCTAGGTCCTACTATGACTGCACCCCACCACACTTGAGCAATACTGTCATATTCCTACAGCTGTTTATTTGATTTTACATTTCATTAATACTATCCCATCATATTGATAGCATCTAATACAGAGTCAGTAAGCTAATATATATATGTTGCATGTTCATCTGAATCCCAATTCCTAATGATAAAAACTAATTTTTAATGATAAATTCCTAATTTTCACTGAAACTATAAAGTTTCAGTGAAAATTATATAAAGTTTAAATACAGACACTTGTTTTCATTTTACATTCATAGACTTTTGCAAAATATGTCTGCTTGTTGCTGAACTTTGAATAAATATAATTCCTTGAAAGTTTCTATTCCTTGCAATATAGAGAACAGACACTGATGCAGGTGAATAGGCACACATATTTATATCAGTTGCATTTCAAAGTTGAATGCAACTTTAAAACCAAAAGCTTATATCAAAAAGTGAAGTATCTTCGTAATTTTTTGTTTAACCCAGTTTAGAAACCAAAATGGATTACCATACTGCTATAAACACAGAATATTACAAATTTTTTAATTAATTGATTTTAAGAGTTGTAATGAATATCAGTACTATCTTTAAAGACTGCAATTTTAAATTGTTACCATAAATAAGATTAGTACTGACCACCATTTTGTAGCCTTTGATTTTTTTATTAATTATCTGTATCCTGCTTATTTTTTTATTTTTAGATGTGTTGAGATTAAAAAAATAACAATACAACCATCACTTATGTAAACACAGGTTAACTAAAATCTGGATTATAAAAGTTTTTTAATAAAATATGATAATCTGAAAGAATCAGCCTTCAATTAGAATAACTACAGCCTAGAGTACTCATATTTTTATTTAAAAATGACATGCATGCAATGTTAATAAAGTATGGGAACCATTAAATAATGTTTTAATAGCTAAACATAGAAAAGAGAAATTTAGCAAAAATTCCTACTTCAAAATGATCTATTTTTTAGCATGGACCACCACATTCCAACCCTTCTTGCTGGGAAACTTTTTAAATGTAAAGGGTAGGATTGTGAAGTATTATTTTAAAGGACATTGAAAAACAAAAATTTGATATAAAATACTTGAGGCAATTATAAACCTAAACAAAAAGTTTGAGGGCCTCCCCAGGGTGGGTTTGGTGGTTTTTTTTGTTTTTTTTTTTTGTCTTCAGCCATTTGACTGGTTTGATACAGCTCTCCAAGATTGCCTATCTAGTTCTAGTCGTTTCATTTCGGTATACCCCCTACATCCTACATCCCTAACAATTTGTTTTATGTATTTCAAATGTTGCCTGCCTGCACAATTGTTTCCTTCTACCTGTCCCTCCAATATTAAAGCGACTATTCTAGGATGCCTTAATATGTGGCCTATAAGCCTGTCTCTTCTTTTAAGTCTATTTTTCCAAATGCTTCTATCTTCATCAATTTATCGCAACACCTCTTCATTTGTCACTTTATCCACCCATCAGGAGTTTTTCTGCCATTGAAATCTTTTAATGCTTTCTTAAATTCTGATCTCAGTATTATTTCTCCCATTTCATCCTCTTCAACTTCCTCTTCTTCCTCTATAACACCATTTTCTAATTTATTCCCTCCATATAACTCTTCAATATATTCCACCCATCTATCAACTTTACCTTTCGTATTAAAAAATCGGTGTACCATCTTTGTTTAACACATTATTGAATTTTAATTTATGTACCCCAAAAGTTTCCTTAACATTCCTGTATGCTCCGTCTATTTTACCAATGATCATTTCTCTTTCCACTTCTGAACACTTTTCTTTAATCCACTCTTCTTTCGCTAGTTTGCACTTTCTGTTTATAGTATTTCTTAATTGTCGATAGTTCCTTTTACTTTCTTCATCACTAGCATTCTTATATTTTCTACGTTCATCCATCAGTTGCAATATATCGTTTGAAACCTACCATCTTTGTTTGGTTTGATGGTGTCATGTCAAAAAAAAAAGATTTTGTGGTAGTAGCATTAATAAAGGCCAATTTTTATGTTTAATTGTTGAAAAGTTGTTTTAGGGCTTCCATACTTAGAATGTAGTCATCAAAATTTACTTCTGTGTTTTAGCCACTTATTGTGATGTAACCATTTATAAATCATGTAATTTTTGTTATTACTGTAACTATACTTTTAAATAAATTAAGTGTTCTCTAATATGATATCAAGATAGTGGGACTACTTAAATATCTAAATTTAGAAAATAGTAATTAAAATCTTATTTTGATGTCATGTTAGCTTGATTTGATTAAAATATAAATATTGCAGCAATAAAATTAATTACATGTTTCATGTATGGTTATTGGAGAAGGTAGGTTTTGATAATGTATTCCAACAAGCTATTCTGTCAACTTGATGTTAAATTAGTGAATTATAATTTATTTATAAAATTGAAAAAAATTATTTTTTAAAATTCCATGTTTAATTTACAACAATTACCTTCAGATATTCTAATAATCTCATCTATTTTATATACAATAGAATAAGTGAGGTTGTATTGTAAATATTTATGTATAAATACTTTATGGCAAGTATCTCAAAAAATAATTTTTTAGTGATTTTTCAATATATTTATTTTTAATTTACTTCTCCACAATAAGCAGTGACATGTATTTCTACATAAATACACACATTCATCATGTAAGTAAATATAAACATAATTATTATTATAATTTATTATGAGATTACTAATTTATTAATAAAAAATTATAATTGTCATTTAATTTTATATACTTAATTATTATTCATAATGCTTTTGCTTTATAGTTACATGGTGAGATTACAAGGGTTATTTTATCCTGCACTATCACTAATTCTTTACTATTCATTTTATATTCTAGTGCAAATCTTTATAAACTAATCTTTTTTAATCTTGTCTTTCTCAGTAATTCAATGTCTATTCTTCTTCATTTAAAATAATAATGTATATTTATACAATACAGTTTGTGTAATTTTTACAAAAACTTTAAGGAGTTTGTAGGAGATTTTTATACTTCAAGGAATTTATTGTATTAACTCCTTAAATTACCAATTAAATTCAAAACCTACAAAGTACTCACAGTATTTTATTTATTCAATTACATTTGCCAGTTTTTATTTTTTAAATAATTAAATTTTTATTGAATTCATTAATTATATTAAATTTATCTTAAAAATATTACCCAAATGCATAAAATATTTGTGCTTGTTAAAAATATATTTTTATTATTATATATATTTTTTTAAAACAACCAGATAATAAAGTTGCTTCCTTTGGGAAAACTTGTTTTTATTTATTGAAAATAGGTAAAAATGTGTTACTCTGTTTTTCTTTAATAACTTCAGATATTTTATTTAACTATTGTTTGAAAATTATGGTAAATATATGTTGAAATTATAAAATATACCACATAAGTAATTTAAACATTCTTTATTAATGTAGAATTGTCATAATAAGATACTTTGGAATTGTTCCTTTAATTTAATTTTTTTAATATTTCTATCATAGACTTGGGGTAAACTAAGTTGCTTCTATGCTTTGTTCTGTTTTAACGCTTTTTTATGTAGTACAGTCAGCTGTTAAACTTTATTCTGTTTCTCTCTAGTGATGGTATGCTTTTTATATAAGGTTTACACATTTAGTTTTAATAATTTTTATTAATTAAAAACAATGGCAAATGTTTTGTATAAATAATATAAATTATTGTATTGGAATTACGTATAAATTTTAAAAGAGTTGCACACAATAGATTATCACCTAACCTTATCATGTAACATAAACATTGTGAATGCTATTAATTTTAACTCGATAAGTTAAGAACTCAATATGAAGTATTGGTCCAGTGTACTTCAGATCAAATTTTGCCGAAGAAGACTTAGTTCTTGCAGAGAATTTGCCTCAGTTCTCTTCAGTTGCAAGTGCTATCAGCGGCAGCGGTGCTAATCCGGCGGAGGGACTCAGAGTCCGATCAAAGTTCCCAGAAACTTGGATTTGGGAGTTACTCGATGCAGGGTAATAATACAGCATATATATTTATATATATATAGTACAACTTTAAGTTTGTTTGCATATAAAGAAAAAAGAAATATTTGTTTGAATGTATGGTATGTGATTAATATTGAAATTTCACTATCATGGAGATTTTAAAAGGTTTATTTCATACTTTTGTCTTAAGTATTATGTTAAATGGAATTACTAACTTCACTGTCCAATGGAGTGGAAGAAACTGCCTGTTGTTTTTTAAATCATTTTAAGATGAATGTGAATGATTAGTATATAAAAATTAACTTTTTTAAATACTGAAGATTACTTACTATTGTTTAAAATCATTGATAATTATTATTTACTTTGATTTATTAATAAACTCCCATATTTTTAATATTTATTTATGGAGCACCAACAGGCTGATGCCTAATTACTATTACTATGATAAAGATACTGAAATCTTTGTAGTGTAAAAAAAATCTTGGTAAAAAACCATTCCTGGCCAAGAGTCAAACCTGATCAGGGATTTAATTGACTTTAAACGACAAATCCAGTTGTTGAATTACTTATTTATAAAACTATTTTATGAAAATTTATTAAATAAACTATTTTATTTATTTTTATAAAAATATAATCAGAAAATTTAAGTTCATGCTGAAAAAGTAAGTTACATTATATTATCTAAAGATTGCTAAGTATATTTGTCTTTTATTTAACTTGTTTTACCAAGGTTAACAAAAGTTGAAACAATCTACTATTATCTAATTAAATTGAGAAAATAATAATAAAAAAGGAAGTTTTAAATTCAAATAAATTGTAATAAATTTATTGATTTTATTACTTTATTAAACGGGTACAGCATTTTGTGTTCTTAATAATGTAATAAATTGTTTTTTTATTTTAAAACAAATATTCATTATTAATAGTGTTTCCTATAACCTATAAGTGACAATTAGTGAACATTTCATTTGTGAGACATAACAATTTAAATTTTAAATATTTTAATATTTGTTTCCAATTATTTTATCTCTGAAATGATCCGAAAGAAAATTAGTAATAACCATACTTTTCTACGGAAAGTCGGTAAAAAGATTATTTTATTCTAAAAAATGAAGGTACTCCAATTTTCTTTTAATAATTGTGTACAGTTGTAAAATGAAAATGTATACAGACAAGAATTTAGACTACAAGACTTCAGGGCAATCTTAAAACAAAAATTTTGATGTATATTTGTATATATGTTTGTATAAAAATACGATTGGTTACTTGTATATAGATTTATATTAATGATATTTATCTGAAATGGCTTACTCCTATGGTGGTGGTTTCATTTTCATATTACATCACAACTTTAGCATGCTATATAAAATGGCATATTGTTATTAACTAATTTTAGTAGTGCTTTTTTTTATTTATTTGCTACACTACTAACTGTTCTATTGGATTGTGGAGCTGGTAATTGGTATTTATTATGAGGTGTCTGATGTTCAGACCCAGGAAGACCACAGGACAGCTTGAGAGCTTTCAACCGACCACCAAACCGTCCAATTCCAGTTCCTGGAGAACATGTCGTAAAGCCAGATCTTGGACCTCCAGTAGTCTACCGCCCTAGGACAAGGCCACCTCTAGCAGGACCTTATGCATTCTCACGTTTTCCCACACCTGTGTGGAATAAACCTCGGGTCTTTCTGCCGCATGATATTGCTGAAACTTGGCTCTTCGCTAATCTCTCCTCTGGGTATGCACCCTCCTCTGCTAATTTGTCCACTTTTATCTTTATTCTTTTTTATTTTACTGTTTTGCTATGTACTCATATTTCAGTGTCTTTATTTTGATTTTTACTGTATGTTGTTTAATTTATTATCTGGGTTAAATCTGTATCTTAATAAATACATCATGAGCATTTGTGTGATATATATTTTTATTTTATGACAGTATGAATGGTTGTAACTTCTTAATTTCTGTTATTTATTATTTTAATTTCATTTTATTTGTTATGAGCAAAAATAATCTCACAAATACTTTCTTAATTTTGGATTTAATGATGAATAAGTGAAAATGCTGTCAAAGAGTAACTTAAACAGTTCATTATATGTTCTTTTTGTGAGAAAGACCTTTTAGAAATATTTAACAAATAGTTCCTTCTTAGTTGTATTAGAAGAATATTAGTCTGCTTCTTGCTCAGTGTCTAAAGGCTTCATTTTCCTATAGATTTACTGCACTCTTCTCAGAAGAAGGTAAAGCAAGAGAGAGTTATCAAACATGATATAAATATTATTCATTAAGTTACTAGAGGAATGGACTATTCATCACACATTAAAATATTGACTGGAGTATGATTAATTAATATATGTTTTCAAGAAACTCATTTCAGAAGGATGAGGTTAATTTATAAATAAATATTATCAATGACTGACATAATTTTCTAGATGTGTCAGTTGTCAAGGCTACCTATTTTGAGGCATCCTTTCCTGTATAAAAATAGTATATGATATTAAGATATTAAAAAATCACCTCAATGATAGTCTATATATATCCTCAGGTATGGAAGCCACTCAGGAGACATCCTATAAATATCACAGTGGAACAGTGGATTCTGCACGGTGACATTCTTCCAGAGATATGGAATATCCACACAAGACCCTATAAATCCCATTAAAAATATAAACTCTCCCATTAATCTTTTTTTCTTTTAATTCATTAATTAATTTATTTACTTTTAAAACTACAGGCTGATAACATATAACAGTTGTCAATGGAGAATAATGAATCTTGTAGTCCAGGATTTGAATCCAGAACTGAATGAAAATTTGAGATGCTGCTACTCTGTTACAGAAATCAGTATGTTATTATGTAAAATAACTACAACAGTGAGATGAGTATTAAATAATATACTTCAGGACCATGAGTGATTTATAAATCTATAACTTTAATTCAGTTTTAAATACAAATAATAACAATGCTAAATGATTATTGAAATAAATTTGAAAACAAAAAACCATTTACAAATATTTCACTTAAAATCCTAATCAAAATGGCATCTTCATTGTGTATCACAACCATCAGACACTTGAGAAAGAGTATGTATAAGAAAATAAATTCATTAATGAAAAATAAACAGTGCCTATGATACACCTTTAAACAAGCACATTTAACAGCGTTTCTAGAATGTGAGTAAAAATAAAACAATTGTTATTTAGAAAAGATAAATAAATATTTTTTTCTTGTTGAAATTTTTAAAATGTTTAGTTTTGATTTGGTTAAATGGATATTATAATTTAACAATATAGCAATAATTTTAAAATTTCAGTTGTAGTTCATCCATAATATTGCTATCCACCATGGCAGAGTGCTAGTGTCTTTCACCTTTCATGGTCTGATATCATACCTTGGTCAGACCTAGTATAATAATTACACTACAAAATTAATTTCTCTTTATAAAAGAAAGAGTGTTAGTTAGGTATAACTGGGTACAGGCTTATAGTTTCAGGATTAAAACAAGTAAATTTTATTGAAAAGGCAATAACCGCTATTCCTGTCATGCCTGACCAATTAATAGTAACTGTTGCTGTTGTCGTGTACTAGGTATCTCTTTGTTCTTTTATGCAGTTATTTTTAATACAGTAATTAGTTTTCTCATTCTCGATTTGTTGTTAAACTACCTAAATGTGTTTATACTATTAGCAGTTTATTAAAAATATGTATAAATTTTTGAAATATTGATCATAATTTCATTTTAATAGTTTCATATTACTTCCCTAATAACAAAATTCTTCTACCTCCATAATTTTTTCTCTTGCTATTTTTACATTCAGTGGTCCATCTTTGTTATTTCTACTACATTTCATTAAGATATATTAAAAATTAAAAAATAACATTCTACGAGTCGGAGCGTGGAATGTTAGAAGCTTAAAAAAAGGTTGGTAGGCTAGAAAATTTAAAAAGGGAAATGGATAGGGTGAATGTGGATATAGTAGGAATTAGTGAGGTTCGGTGGGAACAGGGAGGCGACTTTTGGTCAGGTGATTTTAGAGTAATTAACTCAGCGTCAAATAATGGGCAGGCAGGAGTAGGTTTCGTGATGAACAAGAAGATAGGGAGGAGAGTGGAGTATTTCAAAACGCATAGCAATAGAATCATTGTAATAAGGATAAAATCAAAACCTAAACCGACAACGATTGTTAACGTTTATATGCCTACAAGCGCCCATGATGATGATGAAGTAGAGTGTGTATACGAAGAGATTGATGAAGCAATTAAACACGTAAAAGGAGATGAAAATTTAATAATAGTTGGAGATTGGAATGCAAGCATTGGAAAAGGCAAGGAAGGAAATATAGTGGGTGAATACGGGCTGGGCAAAAGGAATGAAAGAGGGGACCGACTTATAGAGTTTTGCACGAAGTATAATTTAGTAATTGCCAACACCCAATTTAAAAATCATAATAGAAGAATATACACTTGGAAAAAGCCAGGCGATACTGCAAGGTATCAGATAGATTATATCATGGTTAAGCAAAGATTTAGAAATCAACTCGTTGACTGCAAAACTTACCCTGGAGCAGACATTGATAGCGACCATAATTTGGTGATAATGAAATGTAGATTGGGGTTTAAAAACCTGAAGAAAAGTTGTCAGATGAATCGGTGGAATTTAGAGAAGCTTGAGGAAGAGGAGGTAAAGAAGATTTTTGAGGAGGACATCGCAAGAGGTCTGAGTAAAAAAGATAAGGTAGAAAATGTAGAAGAAGAATGGGAGAATGTTAAAAAGGAAATTCTTAAATCACCAGAAGCAAACTTAGGCGGAATAAAGAGAACTGGTAGAAAACCTTGGGTTTCAGACGATATATTGCAGCTGATGGATGAACGTAGAAAATATAAGAATGCTAATGATGAAGAAAGTAAAAGGAACTATCGGCAATTAAGAAATGCTATAAATAGGAAGTGCAAACTGGCGAAAGAAGAGTGGATTAAAGAAAAGTGTTCAGAAGTGGAAAGAGAAATGAACATTGGTAAAGTAGACGGAGCATACAGGAAAGTTAAGGAAAATTTTGGGGTACATAAATTAAAATCTAATAATGTGTTAAACAAAGATGGTACACCAATATATAATACGAAAGGTAAAGTCGATAGATGGGTGGAATATATTGAAGAGTTATACGGAGGAAATGAATTAGAAAATGGTGTTATAGAGGAAGAAGAGGAAGTTGAGGAGGATGAAATGGGAGAAACAATACTGAGATCTGAATTTAAGAGAGCATTAAAAGATTTAAATGGCAGAAAGGCTCCTGGAATAGACGGAATACCTGTAGAATTACTGCGCAGTGCAGGTGAGGAAGCGATTGATAGATTATACAAACTGGTGTGTAATATTTATGAAAAAGGGGAATTTCCGTCAGACTTCAAAAAAAGTGTTATAGTTATGATACCAAAGAAAGCAGGGGCAGATAAATGTGAAGAATATAGAACAATTAGCTTAACTAGTCATGCATCAAAAATCTTAACTAGAATTTTATACAGAAGAATTGAGAGGAGAGTGGAAGAAGTGTTAGGAGAAGACCAATTTGGTTTCAGGAAAAGTATAGGGACAAGGGAAGCAATTTTAGGCCTCAGATTAATAGTAGAAGGAAGATTAAAGAAAAATAAACCAACATACTTGGCGTTTATAGACCTTTCGATAACGTAGATTGGAATAAAATGTTCAGCATTTTAAAAAAATTAGGGTTCAAATACATAGATAGAAGAACAATTGCTAACATGTACAGGAACCAAACAGCAACAATAACAATTGAAGAACATAAGAAAGAAGCCCTAATAAGAAAGGGAGTCCGACAAGGATGTTCCCTATCTCCGTTACTTTTTAATCTTTACATGGAACTAGCAGTTAATGATGTTAAAGAACAATTTAGATTCGGAGTAACAGTACAAGGTGAAAAGATAAAGATGCTACGATTTGCTGATGATATAGTAATTCTAGCCGAGAGTAAAAAGGATTTAGAAGAAACAATGAACGGCATAGATGAAGTCCTACGCAAGAACTATCGCATGAAAATAAACAAGAACAAAACAAAAGTAATGAAATGTAGTAGAAATAACAAAGATGGACCACTGAATGTGAAAATAGGAGGAGAAAAGATTATGGAGGTAGAAGAATTTTGTTACTTGGGAAGTAAAATTACTAAAGATGGACGAAGCAGGAGCGATATAAAATGCCGAATAGCACAAGCTAAACGAGCCTTCAGTAAGAAATATAATTTGTTTACATCAAAAATTAATTTAAATGTAAGGAAAAGATTTTTGAAAGTGTATGTTTGGAGTGTCGCTTTATATGGAAGTGAAACTTGGACAATCGGAGTATCTGAGAAGAAAAGATTAGAAGCTTTTGAAATGTGGTGCTACAGGAGAATGTTAAAAATCAGATGGGTGGATAAAGTGACAAATGAAGAGGTATTGCGGCAAATAGATGAAGAAAGAAGCATTTGGAAAAATATAGTTAAAAGAAGAGACAGACTTATAGGCCACATACTAAGGCATCCTGGAATAGTCGCTTTAATATTGGAAGGACAGGTAGAAGGGAAAAATTGTGTAGGCAGGCCACGTTTGGAGTATGTAAAACAAATTGTTGGGGATGTAGGATGTAGAGGGTATACTGAAATGAAACGACTAGCACTAGATAGGGAATCTTGGAGAGCTGCATCAAACCAGTCAAATGACTGAAGACAAAAAAAAAAAAAAAGATATATTAAGGTATCATAATCAGATCTCAGATGATATCTTTAGGATACCAAGAACTATAAATAAATACAATCTTGTATTAGATCCCAAGAATGTTCCTGGAATATTCTACATGTATCCTGCATATGTATCCCTGGGATATCACCAGGACCATTAATTTTTGTATCCTAAGAATAGTCTCATTATATCACGTAATTTGTTAGGAAACATTCAGGACGTACTGTGTATCTTGTAGGATATCCATCCATTATCCTGAAAATTTACTTGTGCTGCAGGAGTAGGAGTTGCATACAGCTTAATAAAGATTTCTATTCTTATCCCCTGAATTGTATGTATGTTTCTTTTTTATAATATGTCTAATGGATCTGTCTGATGTTTCTGAATTAAAAATTCTCTTGAAAAATATATTATTGTTGTAGCCAGGACAACCCTCAAAAAGTATGCTAGGATGCTAGGATTCAGATCCAGCCTTCTCAATGACAGTTTATTTACATATCTTACTTCTGCTTTTGCATGAAAATATACTCTGATATCTCATATTATAGTCTAATTGTCTATTAATGCCTTCAGTAGTCTTCAAGCACTGATCTGTTTTGTACCATTACTTGTTTCTCACAATCATAAGTGATGTGTATAGTATATTTGTAATGTGTATACTAGTGATGTATCAGAATGATCAAGACATTGAATATAGAAAAATCAAACCAAGTAGACAAAAAACAGACTAAAAAAAGAGTGATGGTGATAAAAGTTCAGATAATAAAGTTAACTTAACTTTTACAAGACTGTTTATTGGAAAATTTATCTCATATTATCTAGGAGATTTAGGTATCTGTATTCCTTTATTGATATTCCCGTAAATGAATCATTTTTCCTCTCAAGAAAAGTTAGATATCATCAGAGGGCTCAAAGGAACTTTAATTGTTAAAAATAAATTTTTTTGAGAATTTGCTTTGGTTACCATTCTGAAATCTAATGTCGGTCTTAGAATTGTAATGTTAAATCATCAGCAGAACTGTTCTTACACTGATTGTATATTTTTCATTACACAAGTACTGAAAATTTTCTTCAGCTGCTACAGATCTAATACTATAATAATCCACTGTTCACAAACATTATACTGAACTACAAGAGTAATAGATCAGCATTCAACTAATATGACCAGAGAAGGAACTGCAAAATAATTCCAGAAGGTCTTCTGCATTGAAAAAAAAGAAGTACTTGCAATTTAATTTATTTGGTAAACGTTTTACTTTCTACATGGGATTATGAAAAATGTTTACTGTGTATATTTAAATACTTAAAATGTTATTTTTATGAAAAATATTAGTAATTTTAATTTCAAAATTAAACTGTTATAATTTTTTCACTCCTTTTCAATTCTTAAGAAAGATAGGTGCAAAAAATTAAATGTACTATCAATTTGTGTAAATTATTTGAAACAGTAAACAAGGTTGATCACCTACCTTAAATAATTAAATTAATTACAATGCTTGTTTATTTTTACTGAATGGATGATTGTAAAAATCTGGCAATAAGAATGTTTATTTTTGTATCTCTATGACTAGTCATTTTAATCAGATCAAGAGCATTTACCATATTTGAAAGCTTCAATTAATGTAACTCTGAACATGAATATTACAAACCAATTAAAAGGATTAAAGTTATAGATATACAAAGATAAAAATTTACTTCACTTATTTTGTAAGAAGATAAAATAATATTCTGTATGGTGATAGTTGAAAATATGCACTACTGTAAATATACTTAACGTGCTTTGTTTTATGATTGTTTGCAACATGTAAACACACCAGGATTGTATTTGAATGTATGTTGTGCATACTGAAAGAAGTAATGAATGGGTTGTATTCAAAAACAGTATAACTATATGAATTTTGAAATAAAAACTGTATATTAACAAATTACATCTTTGCAAACGTACTAAGTATAAAAGCTAAGCCAGACAAAATATTGGATGTATACATTGTAATTAAAAGTATAAAAAGAGTATTGTGAGTTGGTGTGGTGATTTAATTTTCCAGAGCTTCAACAGTTACTGAACATCTTTTCCTTTGCTTGATAAGTCAGAAACATTTGATCTTTAGACCTAAGACTATTTTTATAGTGAAATAATAAATTGTTGGGCATTTAGATTTTAAGATTGCACTGCTTATAAATTATGTCTTTAACAGTACCATGACTCTGAATAATTTTATAGAAATCAGGAATACCTTTGTTTTAATAAAATAAATTCTATTTGTAAATATCAGAATTTATATATAGGAATTTCTTTAATAATCAAACTCACATTACTAAAAGGAAAAGGTTCCTAATTAACTCATATGTTTTAATTTTGGGTAATTTGAGGCTTTTTCTCTTTACCAAATAGAATAATTTCAATCATTATTATTTTATTTTGTTCAGAAAGTTTTTCCTAATTACTTAATCGAATAATTTTTTAAACAAAATATTATAAAGTATGTAGGTGATTAGAAGATATTTTTAATTCTTACAATCATTGCTGATTGGTATTGTACTGTTATGGAGTAATGGATTAACTTAACTTCATTTTCAATAAAATTAATTGAAAAATGTAAGGTAAAATAAAGTTATAAATACCGTTTCACATAATGTTAGCTCATAATTTTTAGGTGTTTTTTTAATCTAAATTATTTATTTTTCCTGTCCTTATCAAGATACATGTTTCTTGTCTTGGATTTATTTAAATGGATTCGTCTTTAAATATGAGCAGCATTATCATGAAGGTCTGTTGATAAAATGCGTAAAAATAGAACTAAAAATTTTAAAATAAAAAGTAAACTTACCATTAGAAACTGCATTAAATATTACTAATGTTCTAATTTTAAAAATTTAACTTTTAGATATTGGTGCCAAATTTAGAATTAGAAATTGTTCCTTTAATTCAGCATTTACTTCAAAAAGTTAAAATTGAAGAATTATAAAAACATTTATTTATTTTTTACTAATTTTTGAACTTGGGTTTTGATTTCATTTTATCATAGAATAAAACAATTCTTTTCATCAAAAAAAAAAATATCATTTTTCTGAAAAAGAGTCTTGTGTTATTAGTTTATGACTCCTAAACTATTATTATTATATTTGCATAGAGTAAAATACATTTACAGAATTTATGAAATGAAGTTTTTTTTATTGTACAACCAGAAAGAATGAAAACAGTAGCTGTCATGAATGTGGATTATCTAACTCAGAGTAAATTCCATACTTTTTTCATTAGGAAGAAATATTCTAACCATAAAAAACATATTCTAAAAACTTTTCGACAAAAATGCTATATTTGTAATTGATGTATTAAATATTTTTAATTTGACCAGAATTGTTAAAATTTCTGGTCAAACAGAATAAAATAATCTCAGAATTTCTTGAGGCAAACACAAAATACTGGAGTACTGAATTTTTAGAGATTTGTTTTAAATTTTCCTCATTTTAACTTCGGCTCCATGTTTGTTTTCTTTATTTCACAATGCCTTGATACAAATTATACTTAAATAGTATTAAAAATCTCAGTTTGTGCTGGAAAATTAGGAAAATTAATTAATCTACTGATTAAATTGCCATACCCCCAAAAAAAAACAAAAAAAAACTGAATCAAATATTAATCAGAGTTCAACCCTAAAAGTATTCCTAGAACGGCATTCTCTCTTCAAATATATTTATACATAAAAAGCAAGAATAACACAGTCATTATGTGAAGTGGAATACAATTTTTCAGTAGAAGAAATTTAAAAAATAAGGATTTATTTTTTATTGTAAATTTTATATGCAAAGGAAAAAGTAATGGCACTTTAAAGATAACAATTTTATCTGTTCTTACGAGAATAAAATGCCGGTTACTTTTCTATATAATCTTTCCCAAATCCATGTACTATGTCCATAGAACAAGCAGACATTTATGTTCATGGAATTTTAACCAGCTTTTGATTTCTACCCCCTGAAAATTCTTGATTTAATGCTCAGCTTGTTCATTTTTAATTTAAAAGATAAATTAAAGAAGCTGACAACACAGTCATAGGACTTCGTGCCATACAGCTTTTTTCTGATGCACAGCTTGCACACACAAGTTAATTTAAAATATTTATATTTTTATTTAAATTTAATAGTTTTTGTTTATTTAATTCAATGATACTAACTAAAGCACACATGCATACCGTAATTCATGCGGGTATGGCAGTGGTACTAGTGACCACTTTAAATACTTTTTTACACTTTAAATATTATTCATTTATTTAATTCTACTGCCCACCTGTGATGATACAATATAGCAGACGACTACAACAAACCTGAGACTGTACAAGACTACACTTCATTTACATTCATACAGATCATCCTCATTCATCCTCTGAAGTAATACCTTATGGTGGTTCCAGAGTCTAAACAGAAAAAGAGAGAGACGATTACAGTAGCTGTATGTCAGTGCTACACTAGCGCTTCTTGTGGTGAGAGGAGGTACTAATTACACACTATACCCACTTAGCCACTAGTTTATGTAGAGCATTTTTTGGGATGGAGTGCGATTTTTCAAAACTTTTTTTGGAAATATTATCATTTTTTAATTGTTAAAAAATGTGACTGAGAAAAGTAATACCTTAATTAGGTGAAATCTCAAGATACTGAGGGTGACCTTCCTCTACAGCCTCACCCCCTTGACCTTTTAAGTTGAAAATTTAATAACATCATTGCCCCATATATAGAAGTAATCTGACCAAGTTTGGTCAAAATCAGTTGAGAAGTTCTGGAGATATAAGGTGATTTAGGGTGCAACACTTAACACTGGACACACACACACACACACACACACACATACAAACATCCAGAAAATTTCTATCAGTATTTTGGGTGTCAGAACATCAAAATCTTGAAAACTGCATATGCTCAAATTGGGCCGATTACCATACTTTCCCTTCTATATCTATAGCTCTACTATAACGGTAGATGGGAAAGTAAAAATCAAATGTAGGAATTAATTTAATATTCCATTGTAATGCTGACTGTTGGAGGTAAGTTTTGATTAGTTATGAGAGTTTATTATAATTTTTAGAAGTTGATTTATGGCACAATGTGATTGAATGCAGTCTTGCTTTATGTGCACAGATTTTAATTCGGTAATGTTTTTTTCTTGATAAAAAATTATTTGCTGAAAGCATTTTTTTATTGTTATATGCTTGGTATTGTCTTTTAATTTTTTTAGTTACTTATTTTTGTAATTTGTATATATTACATTTTTTTAATATACATAAATTTATTTTTATTAGTTTATGTTATTAAGATTTATTTTGTTTAATTTTAATTGTACAGTAAAATGCTTTCTAATTTTATTAGTTACAAATTGTAATTAAATTTTATTTACTGATTTTTTGATGAATGATATTTAAAAAAAAGCAGTGTCTACTGATAAAAAAGTCCAGTTCTATTGAAAAAATTTTCTAGAAGTATATTTTAATGCACCTAATTGTGTATATTTTTAGTTTATTAAATTATCATAGAAAGTTAAAGCAATATTTTAAAGTGATTTTCAGTCTTTAATAAAATTTTTCTGTAGTTTCTAACAGTATAACTATTTACAATGTTATTTACAAGAAATGTTCTGTAAAAAAATATTCAGGATATTATTTATCATTTAATTTGTTTTAAAAATATTTGAAATACTTGTGTATGATAATCAGCAAAAATATTTAATTGTCTATGATTTTGACAGTTTATATCATTTTCAGTAAATTGTCTGACTGCTAATGGACAGATTTGTTACTCTGAAATATTTTTATTAAGTTTAGGAAGTCACCATCAGATCAGTGGGTAAAATTACTATATTTTTAATATGTTGTAATGAAATTACAGTCAGTAAAATCTTCTTTTTTTCATTTGATCATCCAGTATCAGTCATATGTATTAATCTGATAAACAGAAGCATGTATTATTAATCAAAATATTGTTTGTTTTGTCCAATGTTCGTAATAGAGTTGTAGTGTTGAAAGGAAGTTAGAAGAAAAAAAGGAGTTGGAGTTTTAACTCCAACTCAGAATCTAGCCCAAAAACCTGTTAACAGGTTTTTAAGGTTAATCCTGAAAAGATATGACTGCTCCCTCTAAAAAATTATTTTAAAAAACAGATTATGAATAAAACAATTATAAATGTATTGTTTTTCAAATTTGATATTTTTAATTAAAATTTATATATTTTTTCTATTGTTGAATTACTTTTTTTAACAGGCTTGATGGTAAAACTTCTTTATTTAAATCTGTTCCGGATACAATTACATCATGGGTTATAACTGCATTTTCTGTGGATCCATTATATGGACTTGGACTTTTAGAAACGCCTAGAAAAGTAAGAATATTTATATATATTTTTAATAACATTTGCTTTTATATTTGTCACCTTGAAGATCTTCTAGTTGTCCTCAGCAAGGATTAAGATAAGCCAATAATATTAAAAGTCTCTCTTGCAGAGACTAAATATAAACTTGCAACATACAGATACAGTATGTTGCAAGTTCATATTTTCAATACAGAGATCCTGCTGATTGTCATCTTGAGGTTCAATTCTCAGATTCTCTGGTCAGCACAACATGATCTACAGGTATTTAATTTGCCTGGTGAGTTGCCCACCTATGCAGGTATGGTAGATGAGCGTTGGCTATTTGGTGGAACAAACATAGATTTTACCATGAGTATAGGGTTATTCCTATCAATATTAGTGACTGGAAGGTGGTTGATGATTGCTCAATCATTGATTGATTGTTTACCAGATTATTGGTGGCTTGATTGAGTGTTACTGATGTAACGTTCCAGTTCAGCAGGATCGTTTTCTGCACAGGCATGCGAACTGAAGGAAGTTTCATTAAATGTAAATTATTTTTTGTAAAAATAATCATATAAAATAAATTATTTGATTAAATGCATCAATAAAATAATTATAATAAAATAGAATTTAATTTAAATTAAATTCTATTGAATAATTAATTAATTAATAATTATTGAATAATGGATTAATTTTAATACAAATTTATCAAATTAAATAAAATTTAATTTAAAATAATGTTATAGTATACAATAACTTACAATTGATTGAACAATGATTACAACGAACAATGATTTTCTGTCGGCCAGACTTTATGTTCTTGATAGGAGTTTGGAGACATTGGGTTTAGAGAATCTGGCAGACAGGTTGTCAGCAGCTTTTATTGATACCGCTGAACATTCAATTCCCCGTAGTAATGGTCCAGAGAGGCTTTCACCATGGTGGAGTAAGGAATTAAAAGGTCTGAAACAGGCTGTCTGTTGTTTAAGAGCATCTCAGCGTAAGGGTGATGCTGAATGGCAGGCAGTCCTTGTTGCAGAGTATAGAGATCGAAGATCTCATTATTTCCATAAGGTATGCACATCGAAGAAGGATTCTCAGCATTCCTTTGTGAGTGAACAGATGTACAAGGATCCATGGAGTGTTGTGTATAGGATTTTATGATAGAAACGTAGAAAGGATGTTCTTCTGTCTGCTCTCTCGACCTGGCATAATATTAGATATATCTGAAATGTTACATAGACTACTTAACGATTTACTGCCTGAACAATGAAACTGGGGAGACTGCATGCCATCTGCGGGTGTAGCATGAGGTCGCTCTGTTTTATAAAGATGCGTTGTCTTTGGAGAGGCCAAGGAGTGTCAGGCTATTTGTAGCTTAGGCAGAGGTAAGACCCCGGGTTTTGATGGAATAATGATGGAGCTCCTTGTTCGCTCAGATGGAGTGAGTGAGAGAACCATCACACATGTGTTCAATAAATTGTTGTTTGGCGGATGCTTCCCTATATGTTGGAAGAAAGGGATTGTTAAATTGTTGTTTAAAGGAGGTGACAAGAATCCCACGGTTAGTTCGTCATATAGGCCTCTGATGCTTCTGCCAGTTATTGGTAAGGTTTGTGAGAAGGTTTTGTAACTTTGTATGAATGAGAGGCAGACATTGCATGGGTTATTGATGGAGAACCAATACGGTTTTATCCCAGAAAAGGTACTGAGAACATCATACTCTGTGTGGTATCGAGTAATGCATCAGAATATATCTAGGGAATTTTCCTGGACATTTCTGGTGCTTTTAATAACCTGTGGTGGTTTCCCAAATAAGTATGTTATTCATTCTTTCAGGACATGATGATTTAGGGGCAGGTTGGTGCAATTCAGCCTGGTGGATTCAGGTTTGTGCCCGCAGTGTGGGCCTTCCATGTGCTGTGTAAGTGTTCAAAGTATAATGAGATGCACACTGAGGTGATTTGTGGTCTTGATATTGTCAAGTTACCTTTGCGTAATCAGTAGAATTGGAGAAACCAGACCGAATGGTTAATAGTGAAGAATTTATGATTTTGCTTGCCAAAGAAAAATTGCAGAAGGGGTCTAAGGTCCTGACTGAGCTTCCTTTGTTTCTTTGTTTTGTTTTATGTTTTTGTTGTTGAGTTGTGTGTTGAACTCATTTTTACCTATTCAGGTAGTTTCATCTCAGTTCTTTCACTCGAGATTAGGCAATTCAGTCTTGTTTAAGACTTCAATTGAGATGTGTTTTGTTTTCCACAAGTTCAGCTTAGTTAGTAGTACACCGATGGGAATGTTTGTTGCTTGTAGCATTAGCATTGGTGATATCCCGGCCAAGGTGAGACTGAAATATGTCAATCTATCAGGTTTTTGAAGATGACCTTTGGTAAAGCCCATCAGTGCTAGGTATGGAGAGAGAGGTGTGGCGACTGGAAACATCACACGGTGGGTGTCTTCTCCTGCAGGGTCATGATGTCCTGTTGCAACTAGCAGTCTTACTCATTCTCTTGCAATAAGACTATGAACTTTTGGATAATTTCTTGGTAGATGGGAGCCTCCACAGTTTCAAACACTAGCTCCTATTATTCATCACCATGAAACTGCACATCATACCTCAATTTTTTTGTAGGTGTACGGGAGATTCAAAGAAAATGTGTGAGTTTTCAGTCCTCCAAGTCTGGTAGGTCAGACCATTATCATACCCACCAAGGTGAAACCACAATTCATCTGTGAAAAACATGCATAAAATGCTAATATTATCACTAAAAACAATAATTTCAATTTATTTTGTGGTTCAATAATTTTTTTTAAAGAAATTATTGAAACATTGACAGTAGTGAACCCTTTTCGCATAATCAGCTTTAGTAGCCCTTGGAAAACCTTCATTCAATACAGATCACATTTCAGCATTCTCCTTACTACAGTGTGGGCCGAACCTAGTGAAATGTTCTTCTTCTGGATTAGTCTTCACAAAGATTTATGAGGAGATCTTGTAACTCTGCTTTAATCTCCTGCACGACCTGCATTTTTAAAACTGACCTGTGTTGGGCATGTTTCTGATCAAACCACGAACCTGTTTCACAAAATTTTTTAACTAACTTTTGTATAACACTTCTCAGTGGTGCTTCCTTTTCAGATTTCTCCCTGATGTTTTCCTGACACACAACATGAGATTTCATCTATAAATAAGTTTTCATCATGAATACAAGTCATGAATACAAGTTCAAAAGTTAACTGCATTTCAACAAATAAAAACACATGATTACATGACCTTGTTCAAAAGCCAATGCTTGTCACAGACTGGTAATACTCAAATGTGCAGGCAATAAACAGACTGTATTTTGTAATTGCTGTTTATTTTCCAGTTAACATGTAGTATAATTATAATTTCCTTTTTTTTATTTGGTAGTAATTTTGTAGTTTTTTTAGCATATCATTTGTACATTGTTTACAAATGGTTATTAACAATTAAGATTGCCTCTAGTTTTAGATTTTAAGTAAAATTGTTATATTATTTTATTGCATACTAATACATAATTAGTTACATCTTATTCTCAGGAGTTCTAAACTCCCTTCAGATTTGTATTAAAAGTACATACTCAAACCTACATACAGATTGATTCAAAATTGTGTAGAAATCAAAATTAGCTAGAATTAATATATAATGAATTTTATTTTTATGTGTTAAATCTCTGATCAAATTTTTATCACATATTTGGAAATTTTTTTTAACTATTTATTTTCACTATTCGAATGTGATGAGTAATAAATTAATTTTAGTTATATGCTTTTTAAATGTTAATAGTTTTTATTCACCTACATTCTTCTTGTTAATGTTTTTAGATGCGTGTGTTCCGGCCATTCTTTGTTTCTTTGGATCTTCCGTACTCTGTCATAAGAGGTGAAGTTGTTGCAATTCCAGTAGTTGTGTTCAATTACATGAATAGGGACGTTACAGCTGATGTTACTCTCGAAAATACTGGACAGTTTGAATTTGCTGATCAAACAAATGATGTTAACGATGTACAGAGTAAGTGTGAATACTTTTCACAATCATTGTTTAAGAATTTATTATTTTTTATTAGTTTTCTATTTTGGTTTCTGAAGGTTTCTAAATACAGCTATACTTAAGCATTCTAATACTTAAAATTAGAAGCTTTGTTGGAAGAAGTTGTACTTACTAAGAGGAGTGTTAAGATGAAGGCTTTTAAACCGAACAAAATTGACTGTGATTTCTTTTTATTGAAAAGTTTTATGTTGGCATCAACTGATGTAACTATTCACTATTAGTTAATGGCAGCTGTTTATCAAAAGGAAAACTACATCAGAATCTACTGAAATGATTTATGAGAATCAGTGTATCAAACATGTTACTTATTTGTTCTATTATAGGATTATAAATGTAACTCACTGAGATATTTTAAGTATATTGCAAAAATCTGTGCTGGAAGGGTGTAGTAAGTGACAGTTTTATGCTACCTTTTTAACAGTTGAAAATTATATAGTATTTATCACAAAAAAATCTGCTTAAATGAGCAATTTAAGAATATTATGAACGAGTTGATGAGTCTTATATCATAATTATGAAATTTGTTCTTTTCTGTATTATTTTTGAGAGTTTCATGGTAACTGAAATAAATTGTAGGCGTTATGGCAAATAATGACAAGACTACACATAGTTTTACGTGTCATTTAAGTGTGTTTAACAACTTTTCCGATTATTAGCTTAACTTAGGTGGCAATTTTCTAAGTTATTATTTTGTTCTGAATAAAAGATGGGGAATATCTTTGCATTGAAGTGTGTTTTAACCACACTTTTATAGCATATAGATAATTTTATTATTTCAATAAACAACAGAGTGAAAAAAAGTTGTGAAGGAAACAAAAATTTATATTAAAACTATAGTAAATATTGGATGTCTGTAAGACTATGGTGCAGTTGCTTCATGTAATGATAACGTAGTACAGACCTTATACATGTTTATACAACTGTTTCACTACTTTAACAAATTGTCTGCAGTTTTAATGGAAATTCTTCATTCTGTCACAAAGCATTTCACATGTTAATTGAGGTTATGAAACTATATACATACTAAAATAATGTTAAAACACATAATTTCATGAAAAAAAATTTCCACCTTTACTGAAAACTAAAATAGCAATTAATTTTAAAATGATTGCCATATTGAAATTTTTCATGAGAAAAATGATTTAAAAGCACAACATCAGATTAACTTTATTATTAAATGTATTTTTTTTTTGTCAAAGTTCTTATCAAAGTTTATTAAAAGTAATCTTGTTGTTTATTGAAGTAATAAAATTATAGATTTGCTATAAAAGTTTGGTTAAAACACATTTCAATTCAAAAATTACAAAAGTAATAGTTAATGCATAATGCATAAACACTTAAATATTAATGTAAAATTCTGTGTACACTGTTCTTATCATTTGCCATAATTCCTGCAATTTATTTCAATACAATGAAACTGCACAAGAAAAACGAGCAAAAAATAAAACAATTTTCTGTGTTTTTTTGGTGTATTTTATTAAAGTAAATTGAGACATTCCACAATAGTGCATTAAAAAATTAATGCATACTAGAGTATAAAACTTACATATTTCATCAAGTGATTTTAAATTTTAATAACTATTTTATTTACGTTCTTGAAGAAGTACTGGCAGTTTAATAGTTGTATATTTATATTAAATTTGGCAATTTAATTAATAGCATTTAACTACATCTTAAAATATTTTAAATTCCGAACACTACGAGATGATTAGCTACATTTTGTAGCTAATCATCATTTTAATTCAAACATTCCACATGTTCAGTTTTTATGTTCTCAATCACATGAGTGACATATTTACAAGAATTATGGTAACTATCACAAATATTTTCTTTGAGTTCTTTAACAATACACGTGGGTCGATTACTCCTCTAACAGCCTCACAAGAAAAAATTGTATTCATCGAAATCCAGTAATCTCACATGCCAAGATGTGAGATTGTTTTCAATTGTTTGAAAACAATTGCTTAACTACATTCATTGATTGTCTAGCTTTATCTGCTCACCCCATCCTCATGTAACCATATGTCTGGATTGATTTCAGGTTTATATGCTATTTAAGTAAACAAAGACTTTTCAGTCATTTGGACAAATCATTCTCATAACATTCCCATCATTTTCTTCAAAGAAATATGGGCTGATTATTCTTTCTTTTCTTTTTCCTGTTTAGCCTCCGGGAATTACTGTTCAGGTATTACTTCAGAGGATAAATGAGGATGATATATATGAGTGTAAATGAAGTGTTAGTCTTGCACAGTCTCAGTTCAATTATTCCTGAGATGTGTAATTGAAACCCAACTACCAAACAACAGCGGTATCCACTATCTAGTATTCAAATTCATATAAAAGTAACGGGTTGATTATTCTAGAGGATGTTATTGCACACACCATAAGGTGACTTTAGTGTTACATAGTGATTCTTAATGCAGTTCATTTGGGTTGTTTATTATCCAGTAAGAACGTTTTGTTAATTCACATATCCACATACATAAATATATGATTTATTATCCATGTATACATTACATTGTGAATAGACAAAATCTTCATTAATGTTTATAAGAATCAAAAATTGTGACAAAAATTCATATAATTTAGTTAGCATCATTTAATGCAAACAATGCTTATATTTTAAATAGATGTATGCATAAATTCTTATGAAGAATCTTTCAAACACCAGTTTTCAATAAGCTAAATGAAATGAAATGGGTAAACTGTTGGGGATTTTGTAGTCTTGAGCTCTTCCAAGACAATATAAAACGTAGATGCTTGCACCAGTTTGATGTTCATTAAATATTTTGTTTACCAGTTCAGATCTGAACCATTTCTTCATAATTCTGCATCTAGAATTTTAACTAGATGTTATAGAAAGATGAATATATTACCAAACATTATCAAAAGTTATTGGAAAAAATCATATTTATAACTGTCTATGTCAATGGTTCACCCATTATGATAAAGCCTTTTAAAAATTAGTTAATTACTAAAATTCAGTAGTTTTTTTTTTTTTTAGTTGCAATAGCAGCTAAAATGAAATGAAACTATTGTACTGTTTTAATATATATTTATAGGCTTATTTCTAATAAATATAAATTTTTGTTTCAGGACTAGATTTATACAGAAGACGTAAGTTAACAGTTAGAGCAAATAGTGGGGCTACTACATCATTTTTGATTTCACCTAAAGAGCTTGGGTACATTAATATTAAAGTTACTGCAACTAGTAATATGGCTGGAGATGTTGTTGAAAGAAAATTACTTGTGAAGGTTTGTTCTCTTAACATTTTTATTATTAAAAAAATAGCTTGTATTACATCAGTCATCAGATTCCTACCCACCGGGTTGGTCTAGTGGTGAACGCATCTTCCCATATCAGCTGATTTGGAAGCCGAGAGTTCCAGCGTTCAAGTCCTAGTAAAGCCATTTTTACATGGATTTGAATGCTAGATCGTGGATACCGGTGTTCTTTGGTGGTTGGGTTTCAATTAACCACACATCTCTGGATTGGTCGAACTGAGAATGTACAAGACTACACTTCATTTACACTCATACATATCATCCTCATTCATCCTCTGAAGTATTATCTAAACGGTAGTTACCGGAGGCTAAACAGGAATAAGAAAGGAAGTCATCAGATTCCTGTTATATACTCGTATATATGACTTTTCTTTAATCAGCAGTATTTCATCAATTATATTGTCAAGTTTATTAAAATTATTTTTATCTTCGCTCCTAATAATAAGCTATTCATATGCTAACATTTTGACATCGTTTTAATTTATATTTTTATTATTCAATATGTAATATTGTTCAACATTCCTTGTTTTTTTGTTTAAGATAATTTTAAGACTGAATATTGGATCATTTTCCAACACACTTCGATTAACACATTATTCTGTTGCTGCCCACAAAACATTAATATGCAACAACAATCTTTTGTTACATTTTCATAACCTGCATCTTTTCAACATACATTCATACATTATAGGCATTGTGGTGCGTTTATAAGCATATATAGACATGGTGGACATAATTGCTTCTTGCTATTCTCTAAAGAGATCCATTTCCTTCTATGGGAAAGAGTATGGAGTTTTTTCACATTAAATCATGTAGTTTGGATGATAGAAGTCTTCAGTTACAACATTCTCTAAATTTTCTACAGGCAAGAACAATGAATTTACTTATTTCTTTCTCGTATTTAAGAAATGGTATTCAGAGTGTAAGAGTATAATCAATTACACAAGCCTGCAAAATTTGGGTTGTGGATTGTTTTTAAACTTTTGATAATTGATTCCTATGTATTTTTTAATACCGAATCTGAAAATAACCTTCATTTTTTCTATCATGTCAGGATTTTTAACAAATCACAAATTATACAAAAGTTAAAAAATTGCAAAAATGTGATACTGTAAAACAGACAAGATATTTAAACACGTTTTTTAAAAAGCCTAAAAAACGTTTTTTTTTAAATGGTTTTTTTTTAATAATAAATTAATATAATATATTCACTTTTTTGGTTTTTACTATGCATTCTTATAGCAAAAAAGTTGATTGGTCTGAAGAGGAGGGCAAGGGGGATTAAAAATGACGAGATGGTGGGAGAGCTTGACCGACAGGTTGTGACAAAATTTAACAAGATGTAACATCTTTATTGGCAGGTATCCATACCGTTCATGCACAGTGCAACTACTATCAGTGCTGTTTCAACCATCAGCACGCATAAATTGGGTTTTTTCCATCCTCCATGATTAAAAACCATCTGTGACCATAGCCCATATTTGGAGATCATTGTTCCAAATTTCATTCAAATCAATCCATCCAGTTGGTAGATACCAAGCAAAAAAACAGGCCAATATAGATACATACATATGAATGTATTCTTCCAGAATTTTTCAATGCTAAAATTGTTTTTACGTTAGAGTTCATCAAGGGAATCATTAAAAACTTACCATGCAAAATTTAACCCAGTTAGCATACTTTCTTTATTTCATATCTTATATAATCTGTAATCCTATATAACCAGAAAAGTAAAAATATAAAAATAATTGTTTTTTTTTTTGTAGGCTGAAGGTGAGACACAGTACATGAATAAAGCAATATTTATTGACCTTAGAAAAGGCAATTCATTTAGCAAGAATGTAACTCTTGATATTCCAGTTAATGTAGTTCCTGGATCAGAATTAATAGAAGTTTCAGCTGTTGGTAAGTATTATTTATTATCAGCTTTAAGTAATTTATACATCTTACTAAAAAGTCTTTAATACATTACAAATACTAATATTTACTAAAAATTGATATTTTATTTAACAGAAGTTTTATACTTTTAGTAATTTTATTATGTATTATTAAATTAAATTTAGTATTTATTATTAATTGTTTAAATCATTAACAGAAAATGTTTGAAAAACTTTTCCCCACAAAAAAAAATAATCAGTAAAATAAAATCTGAATGGAAATTCACTTTCCACTGTTAAATGATCAGCTGCAGATTTACAGAATTAGTATGGGTAAGTATCATTATAAAACCTTTAAAATATATTTATTTTACACACTTTTTTATTTAAATACATGTCATGAGTTACTTATACTGATCTAATCAATCCCCAGCAAAAACTATGTTAGATAAATTGATGAAAATTTGCATCACGTTTTTCTTATGGCAAAAGTGCACACTAAGAAAGGATTTTTTTAAATTCCGAGTTTAAAGGGTTAAAATGAAGATATCAACTTGATTTTTGGTGTGTGTAATTTGTATGTAAATATCTAAAAACCAATTTCTAATTTTTTGAAATTCAACCTTAATGGTGGGGAAGAAAGAAAAAAAATTTTAACGATTACAATTTTTCCCATTTCTGCCTACAATAAAAAAGATATTTACGAGATTAGAGCTTGCAAATACTCTTTAGATAAATATCTAAAAACCATTTTTTGGGTTTTTTAATTTCAATTTTTTTCAGAGGTGCGATATTGTACTTGCAGTGGCTCAACCAACATAGACACTGTGACTGTATGTGCGACGCCACTGGCTGCACCTCCCTCTGGAAAAGTAATTAACAAATTAAAAAAAAAAAATGAGAGTGAAGGACCCTGTAGTGATGTTTGTCAAGTAACACTAAAACCAGGCAGAATACATTTTTACCCATATGAAGTACAGGTAACCAATATAACTAATATTTTTAAGATGGAGTCGATTGTTTTGAAACCTACATCCTTAGATAACTTAGAGATTCAGGTCCTGTACTGACCAAACTGTTGTCTTGAAATTACAGTGCACTAATATTTTTTATAAATTGAATATTTTTATTCATCATTGTTATTCTCACAAGCATGAGTTTATTGAACACAGTGGGCAGAGCCCTCTGTCCTAGACAGAAAGGGCAAGCAAAGTGAGCCATGACCGGCTAAATATCCCCTGACTGTGATAGGAAACAAATAACCAAATAGCACAGGCTACAGATTGGGGATTGTGATACATTTTTTCTTTACCTTATTGGGCTTTTCCTTATCAGTTTATATTGGATTACTTCAATTTATTAATAGCAAGGATCGGTCTGACAAAGATTGTTCAATTTTCTTATCTTCCCTTTTTTTCTTTATTATGTTTTTGAGCAAACATTCATTGTGTATCATATATTTCTACTATATTTTTAAATTTTATTTACCAGATTTCATGAAAATCTAAAAACAATATTCTTGATTAAATAATTTTTATTTATAAATAAATAAATTTGTTATTAGAAAAATATTGCGGGTGAAGCCACATTGGTATCGCAGGCAAAACTGCTACAGAGAAACACCAGAATACATGAGGCATGTTTTTAAAGTACCATTTTGAAATTTAAAAAAAACAAGTACACTATTCTTAACAATTTTATTTTTACGTGAAATCCTGTAGTTTAATCTACTTTTCTACATAATTGCCACCAATACGAAGGCACTTGTCATATCATCCAACCAGTTTTTGAACACTGTCATCATAGAAGTCTGCCACCTGACCTAATAACCACTGCAACACAGTCGCTTAGACACCTTCACCGTCAATAATTTAAGGGTTCAGTCACAATTTCATAGACAGCACTTCTTGAAACTTGAGGATAGCGAAGAAATCGTAAAGCGTCTATTCTGTCTCACTTTTTCATCAACTTACTGCATCAAATCTTCAGTATTGACAGATCATCCATTCCATTCCTCATTATGAACATTCTAGCGGTAATCTTTAAAAGCTCTAACCCATTTTCATATCAATCCATCGCTCATTATGTTTCTCCATACACTCCACTGATCTGACAATGAATTTCAGCTACTTTCACGCCTTTAGCACTAAGAAAACGAATCGCACCACGTATTTCACAGTCTATGGGATTCTCGATCAACGGAGGCATTTTAAATACTGACAAACAAACGTAAATACAGACAAATATTTCCATAATGGCATCTGTGGCTTGCCAACAGATGCGGGTATACAGTGCATATGTGTAGAATGCCTACCTCACCGCAGCACAGCGCGGTGGAATTTCAAAATGGTACTTTAAAAACATGCCTCGTGTATGTATATTTTCAATATTTTTTTTTTATTTCTCTAAATCTTTTGAATTGTTTAAAATTAGTTTATATTTATAATATAACTTAATTTATTCGTAAAAGTTATTAATATTTTTCATATTTTCAGGTGATATACTGGGTCCTAGCATACCTAACTTAGCAAATCTTATCAAAATGCCTCATGGTTGTGGTGAACAAAATATGCTAAATTTTGTTCCAAATATTGTCATCCTGGAATATTTAAAGGTATTTATCATACAATTTTTTTTTTTTATTTTTTTTTATAAATCTCAAGGATTTATTCATTATTACCCAATAAATGGATAAATGTCCTCAACACTTCATCAATATTGTATCAGGTATCTGAACAATCTTGATATTGAGTAAATTATTTATTTATAAGAATCGAAAGGGATGGAATGAATTTAGAAACATTAAAACTGAATTTTTTTTTACCTGTAATCAAAAATACTCAATGTGTACACCATTAGTAATTCACAAAATATCCAACCAATAATCAATTTCATGCCATGTTTATTGTAACATATCTACATCTATTTGTTTGAATGCATTAACAATCCTCTCCCTCATTCTTCATTATTCACTGTACAAGTTTTGTTTTGTGTACATTATCCTTCATGAAACCCCGCAGGAAAAAATCACATTGAGTTATATCTGGTGACTGAGGTGGCCAAGCAATTTAGTCCATTATGTCCAATCCAGCGATTTGGGAAAGTGTTGTTGAGGGATTTACGCACTAATAAATCATAATGTGGCAGCACACCATCTATATGGAATATGATTTCAATTTGTAAAGTCATGCAGTGTTATAATCTTATAGTTGGGTTTTATGTCGTGTGTCACTAAAATAACAATTTAGGAAAAAACAAGTACTCTGTACTAAGATTACTTCGTAAAGTGAGGTGGGAAGTTTTCTCTATTGTCTTCTTCATTAAGGTTAATTTATACATGCAAATTAACACGCCCACCTAGATATTAGATCTAACAGAAACTATCATTGTTTTGACCAAAGAAACTGGCAGCATAGTGGAACATCATTATTTACAAAATAAGCAACTGACAAGTGCAACTGAATACTTGTAAGGACTACTAGAATGTATAATAAACAGCAACAAATACTATTATCTCTAAAGAAAAAATATATTCTACACTCTGCCTCTAATAAGTAAAGAACCATTTCTTTACTTTTATTAAGAGCCATCCATAACAATTTAGGTAACCAAACATGAAACACCAATCACCCCTGAAAATGATATAGATGTAAAGAATGAGAGAAATGAAGTAGTTTCCTGTTGCCATCTGTACTTTTTTTTAAACCTCTGGGACCACCATTAGGTATAACTTCAGAGGATGAGATGAATGACAATATTTATAGCATGTGAAAATGCCATGCCTGACCAGGATTTGAACCTGGGACCTCTGAATGAAAGGCCGAGATGCTACCACTCGCACCACAGAGGCTGGCTTCTATATTAAACCTACTAAACTAGATTTACTGTTCGATATTAGCATAGTGAGGTCATAAAAATGTTTCTGGTATTCAGCCGTACAAGTGACATTGGTTACTTGGTCACAAGTGAGGCATTTGTTATATAATGAACATAATTACTCTTTGAGAAAGCAATTCTTGATTGATGTCTCTATTACTTTTAAATGTATCATGCATGCATCAAAAACTAAAAAAAATGAACTGAATGTAGGCAGATAGTGAAAAGCAACAAAGTAATGAATCTGTTTTTTGGAAAACAATGTATAAATACCAGCACTCAGATTTGAGGTAATCTCTGTTCTGTTGAGTTCCACATCATAAATAAGAAATTGATCATGAAATGGTTGGTAAATTCATTGTTTTTTTTAAACAAATTGCCTGGTAATATTTACTATTTAGTATTATTAAAATGCAGCTTTTATTTCCTCTAATTGATTTTTTACTGACTTTTCAAAGGAAAGAATGGTTATACTTTCAGTCACATGATAGGAGTGGGGTATGAAAATGAATTTTCCTTGCATTTTGAAGTATGAGGAGTACAAAAATCCATTTACTTATACTGAGGTTTTCTTACATACGAGGTCTGTAAATAAAGTAATGAGACTGATTCAGAAAACTTTTTATTTACAATCCAGTTATACATGGACTCTTATCACCTTCAAAATAGTTCTCTTGGAAAGCCACGCAATGCTTCCCACTCTTCATAGCAGTGTTGGAACTCAGAAACTGGAATATCCTTCAGATGGTCAATTACATTTTTTAAAATGTTTTTACTATTTCAAAATGGTGTCTTTTGAGGTGTTTTTTAAAAGTCTGGAACAGGAAAAAGTCGCAGGGACTCAAGACAGGTGAATAAGATGATTGAGGAACTACAGGAATGTTTTTCTTTGCAAAAGACTCATTAATTGAGAATGCAGTGTGACAAGGTGCTTTGTCATGATGCAGCATCCAGTTGTCTTTGATGGCTGGTCTCAAGCACACAAACTCTTTTCCGCAGTCTTTCAAGAATTTCTCTGTAAACATATTGATTTACAATCTGTTCTGCAAAAACTCATGGAAAATACCAGTTTTATCGAAGAAACAAATTAACATGGTTTTGATTTTTGAGTTACTCATTTTTGCTTTTTTGGGATGTGAGTTTGAAGTGTACCACTCCTTGCTCTGGCATTCTGTTTCTGGGTCAAATATATCAAATATCCAAGATTCATTACCAGTAACAACATTTTTTAGAAAATCAGGATTGGTTTTAATTTGCCCTAGAATGCGGCACATTTCCACCTTGTTGTTTTTCTGTTCAACAGTGAGATTTTTTGCATAAACTTTTTTCATGTCCAATTCGTTTGTCAAAATTTGATGGACTGTAGTTTGGTTCAAATTCAATTGTTCTGTAATCATTCTGACAGTTAATCGCCAGTAGTACTGTATCAAGTCTCTGATTTTCTCAGCATTGTTGTCACTTTTTAATGTTAATAGTCTTTCAGAGCGTGGATCATCTGCAACTGATTCCTGGCCATCTGAAAATGCTTTAAACCACCAAAAAACTTGGACTCGTGACCAAGTGTCATCTCCATACACCCTTTTCAGTTTTGAATAAGTTTCAGTAGCATTCTCACCAAGTTTACACAAAACTTGATTGCACAACATTGCTCATAATTAGTATCATTCATCTCTGTAACACACACCAAAACTCATTTCATAAAAAGTTTGTTTATGTCTCACGTGGCAACAAGAGACTAAAAATATTAATACCTAATATAAATCAGCTGTTCATATAAACCGTATGTTTACTAGTAACTTTAGAGTTTTCACTTTAGCTGCAAAAAAACTATATATATATATATATTATAGGCCTACTTATATAAAATTATTTGGCTCGAAAAATTCCAAAATTACTCTATGAATTTCATTGAAATTTAGATATTCTCTGAAAAAATTGGTTGAAAATATTTGAGCAGTTTAAGTTAAAAGCATGGTTCATTATGTTGCTTCAAGTTGGAACATTGATATTTCTTTATCTACAATATCTATTGTTAGATTAAGCCAAATTAAAAAAATATATTAAAACTAAATTAAATTAACGAAAGTCTGTCTTCTTGTGCAGAACTATGCAAAATCTTGTACATCAATTTTATATTGCATTTTTCCTTACCTATCTTTAATGCATAAACTGTCTGTTGATGATTATTTAATAATAATTTTTGTTTATATTTTAATAATATTATTTTCAGAATACACAACAGTTGAGGCCTGCCGTGGCAACCAAAGCAGTCAGATATATGGAAACTGGATATCAACAAGAATTAACTTATAAACGTAAGGATGGATCATTCAGTGCTTTTGGTTCAGCAGATCCAAATGGCAGTACATGGTATGAATTTTGTTTATTTATTTAATTTTAAAATAATAAAATAAAATTTATTGTATGTAACTTATTTGCAAAGGAACATTTGTTCATTCATAAACAAATATGTATTAAGAAAAATAATTTTTTGATGATTTACATGAAAAAATAAATTATTTATCCTCATTGGTACATAATAATACATTATATAGACCATATCAACAATGAACTAACTATTCAAGAGGTAAAAAAGGTACTGGCCTAGTTTATGCCTGGATGAATAAAGGAAAACTGTGATAAAACATTGATTAAACCAGTGTCACAAAATTAATTAAAAAGTAGATGTGATTAAATCCCATATTAATTGTTTAAAATATAAACATATGAAATAACCGTATGATAAATTCATGAAGATATCAAATATGTAAAGTAACTGAAAAAATAAATCACATTGTATTATACAAATTACATTATCATTATATCAAAGAAAAATTATTTTTCTTACAAACTAAAGATTTCATTTTGTTTTAAAATATTAATATCAAAACAAATTATGTTAATTACTTTTTGCTGTTCACTATACAATAAACTTAAAAAAAAACTCAAGCATTCATACTATCAAAAGTTTTAAAAGATTGTATAAAAGGTAACAGTGAAATTTCTGCATTAAATAAATAGAAAAAAAATATTACTGACTGACATTAAACAATAAACAAGGTTATTAAACCAGCTACATCATACCCTTCCTTTTTCCTGTTTAGCCTCCGGTAATTACCGTTCAGATATACTTCAGAGGATGATATGTATGAGTGTAAAAGATTCTATTCAAGAGGTATTCTGCATATTGAACAATTAAACCTTGCTTGATTAACTTACTTCTAAGAACTTTCTTTTGTTGATATCTGTAATTTAAAAATATTCTTCTTTTTATTTAACCATTTGTGAATTAATCCTTTTCTAGTTGTATATATTTTACCTATAATATTTGCATTGTTCGTTAAATTTTACTGTACATAATTACCTAATGTTACTGAGAATAATTAAATTTTCAAAATATTATTTATTTTACAGAAACTATGATATAAAAATAACAGAAAAAATTATTCAATTTCAGGTTAACTGCTTTTGTAGTAAAATCATTCCGACAAGCAACTCCCCACATTAATATTGAAGAAAATGTAATGATGGAAGCATTACAATGGTTAGCCAGTAATCAAGCAGCAAATGGAAGTTTCCCAGAAGTAGGTCAAGTCAGTCATACTGATATGCAAGGTGGTGCTGCCAAAGGACTAGCTCTCACTGCGTATACTTTGATCGCATTTCTTGAGAATTCCAAAGCAACCTCATTGTACAGAAATACAATTAACAAAGGTATTGATTATATCGTTAGAAATCTTGACGGACTGGAAGATGCTTATGCAATTGCAATATCTTCGTTCGCCCTTCATCTTGCACAACATCCTGATAAAAATATTGCTTTTAATCTTCTAGAAAACAAGGCACAATCTTCAGGTAAGCTAAACTAAACTTTGCTTTTCCTAAAAACGTTTTAAAAATAAATATATTGATTTATAAATATTTAAAATATTAAATCGTTAGGTACATTATATTTTCATATTCTATAAAGCATTAAAAAGCCCAGAGTAATCAAATTTCTCAGAGTTTAAAAAATCTCTAAGTGGTAAATCGATCTTTTTCCTTATTTTCTTTTTTCTTGTTTTGCCTCCGAGAATTACCGTTCAGATAGACTCCAGAGGATGAATGAGGATAATATGTATGAGTGTAAATGAACTGTGTAGTCTTGTACAATCTCAGTTCAACCATTCCTGAGATGTGTGGTTAATTGAAACCCAACCACGAAAGAACACCAGTATCCATGGTCTAGTATTCAAATCCATGTAAAATAACTGACTTTACTAGGACTTGAACGCTGGAACTCTAACTTCCAAATCAACTGATTTGGAAAGATGCGTTCACCACTAGACCAACCCGGTGGGTTGGTAAATAGATCTAGGTCAAAGCAGAGTCACTGGCATCTTCCACTTATGTTTAAGGGCTGTTAACTGAAAATCTTTAAAATCATACGTAGTGAACTTTGATTTGAGGAAACTTTGTCCGTGTCTGGGCTGTACTTCATCCTAGTGTGCTTCTTCAGTGAATAAAGAAGAAGAGTGTTTCAGAAACTGAGGATTCTTTGGAGTTTATAAAAAAATTTGCCTAGGAGCAGGACTAGTTGATAAGCAGATAGAAGTTTTAATAGTTCTCACCATGAAATAAAGTGTGTTGTGGTTAATTTAAAAAAAAAAGTCAATTTTTTTAAATGTGATAGAATATCAAAAATTTAAGATTATTAATTACAAGTGTATAAAATATTTTATTGTTTTATCTCTTAATACTGTGAAATATTCTCTTTTCTTCCTTTTAATTAACTAATTTTACTTTATGATTATTTATTCGAATAGCTGTATTGTGTTAGCAATTGCAACAAGTATAAGAGGATTTTTTTTTAATCTGAAACTACTAAACTTGTCCCTACCTCCAAAATTGCTAGAGGACCAGGAGGAAGTTTTCGACAATTCTATATTTTAATTATAAATAAATTTACCAATATCAATATTACATATAACCATATTACAAGATTCCAAATTCAAATTCTGAAACAGAAAGACAAAATGAAATTAATTTACATTAGAAAAAAATGTGTTTTAAATATTTTGCAGAGAAAAAACGATGTTTTAGAGATAGCAGTCAAGAAAACCCTTCTTAATTAAAACTTTTTTTAGAAATGTCAAGAAAAACTGGCAGGAAAGTTGTAGGAATATCCCGTCTCGTGGCTGTTTTCCTCATGCACGGCTTACACCACAACTTAATTTTAAATATTTATCGTTTTATTCTATGGCTGCTATTTTCCGAAAACAAAAAACAGCTCTCTGCATTTTCATATAGCAATGATTGAGGCGCCTTCCTTGGTAAAATATTCCGGAGGTAAACTAGTCCCCCGTTCAGATCTCCAGCTGCAGACTACTAAGGACACCAGAAAATTAAAAAATAACATTCTACGAGTCGGAGCATGGAATGTTAGAAGTTTAAAAAAGATTGGTAGGCTAGAAAATTTAAAGAGGGAAATGGAGAAGATAAATGTAGATGTAGTAAGAATTAGTGAGGTTCGGTAGGACGAGGAAAACGACTTTTGGTCAGGTGATTTTAGAATAATTAACTCAGATCCAAATAATGGGCAGGCAGGAATAGGTTTCATAATGAACAAGAAGATAGGGATGAAAGTAGAGTATTTCAAAATGCATAGCGATAGAATCATTGTAATAAGAATAAAATCAAAACCTAAACCGACAACGATTGTTAATGTCTATATGCCTACAAGTGCCCATGATGATGATGAGGTAGAGTGTGTATATGAACAAATTGATGAAGCAATTAAACACAATATTTAATAATAGTTGGAGATTGGAATGCAAGCATTGGAAAAGGCAAGGATGGAAATATAGTGGGTAAATATGGGCTGGGCAAAAGGAATGAAAGAGGGGACTTATACAGTTATGCACGAAGTGTAATTTAGTAATTGCCAACACCCAGTTTAAAAATCATAATAGAAGCATATGCACTCGGAAAAAGCCAGGCGATACTGCAAGGTATCAGAGTTGACTGCAAAACTTACCCTGGAGCAGACATTGATAGCGACCATAATTTAGTGATAATGAAATGTAGATTGGGGTTTAAAAACCTGAAGAAAAGGTGTCAGATGAATCGGTGGAATTTAGAGAAGCTTGAGGAAGAGGAGGTAAAGAAGATTTTTGAGGTGGACATCCCAAGAGGTCTGAGTAAAAAAAGATAAAGTAGAAAATGTAGAAGAAAAATGGGAGAATGTTAAAATGGAAATTCTTAAATCAGCAGAAGCGAACTTAGGCAGAACAAAGAGAACTGGTAGAAAACCTTGGATTTCAGACGATATATTGCAGCTGATGGATGAACGTAGAAAATATAAGAATGCTAGTGATGAAGAAAGTAAAAGGAACTATTGACAATTAAGAAATACTATAAACAGAAAGTGCAAACTAGCGAAAGAAGAGTGGATTAAAGAAAAGTGTTCAGAAGTGGAAAGAGAAATGATCATTGGTAAAATAGACGGAGCATACAGTAATGTTAAGGAAAATTTTGGGGTACATAAATTAAAATCTAATAATGTGTTAAACGATGGTACACCGATTTTTTAATACGAAAGGTAAAGTCGATAGATGGGTGGAATATATTAAACAGTTATACAGAGGAAATTAATTAGAAAATGGGGTTATAGAGGAAGAAGAGGAAGTTAAAGAGGATTAAATGAGAGAAACAATACTGAGATCTGAATTTAAGAGAGCATTAAAAGATTTGAACGGCAGAAAGGCTCCTGGAATAGACGGAATAGACGGCTCCTGTAGAATTACTCCGCAGTGTAGGTGAGGAAGCGATTGATAGATTTTACAAAGTGGTGTGTAATATTTATGAAAAAGGTGAAGTTCCGTCAGACTTCAAAAAAGGTGTTATAGTCAAAAAGAAATCAGAAGCAGATAAATGTGAAGAATACAGAACAATTATTTTAACTAGTCATGCATCAAAAATCCTAACTAGAATTCTATACAGAGGAATTGAGAGGAGGGTGGAAGAAGTGTTAGGAGAAGATCTATTTGGCTTCAGGAAAAGTATAGGGACAAGGAAAGCAACTTTAGGCCTCAGATTAATAGTTGAAGGAAGATTAAAGAAAAACAAACCAACATACTTGGCATTTATAGACCCAGAAAAGGCATTCGATAATGTAGACTGGAATAAAATGTTCAGCATTTAAAAAAAATTAGGGTTCAAATACAGAGATAGAAGAACAATTGCTAACATTTACAGGAGCCAAATAGCAACAGTAATAATTGAAGAATATAAGAAAGAAGCCGTAATAAGAAGGGGAGTCCAACAGGAATGTTCCCTATCCCCATTACATTTTAATCCTTACATAGAACTAGCAGTTAATGATGTTAAAGAACAATTTAGATTCGGAGTAATAGTACAAGGTGAAAAGATAAAGATGCTACGATTTGCTGATGATATAGTAATTCTAGCTGAGAGTAAAAATTGATTTAGATGAAACAATGAATGAATGATGTTCTACACTAGAACTACCGCATGAAAATAAACAAAACGAAAGTAATGAGATGTAGTAGAAATAACAAAAGCGGACCACTGAATGTGAAAATAGGAAGAGAAAAGATTATGGATGTAGAAGAATTTTGTTATTTGGGAAGTAGAATTACTAAAGATGGATGAAGCAGGAGCGATATAAAATGCCGAATAGCACAGGCGGAACGAGCCTTCAGTCAGAAATATAATTTGTTTACATCAAAAATTAATTTAAATGACAGGAAAAGATTTTTGAAAGTATATGTTTGGAGTGTCGCTTTATATGGAAGTGAAACTTGGACAATGAAAGAATCTGAGAGGAAAAGATTAGAAGCTTTTGAAATGTGGTGCTATAGGAGAATGTTAAAAATCAAATGGGTGAATAAAGTGACAAATGAAGAGTTGTTGTGGCAAATAGATGAAGAAAGAAGCATTTGGAAAAATATAGCTAAAAGAAGAGACAGTCTTACAGGCCACATATTAAGGCATCCTGGAATAGACGCTTTAATATTGGACGGACAGGTAGAAGGAAAAATTGTGCAGGGAGGCAACGTTTGGAATATGTAAAACAAATTGTTAGGGATGTAGTATGTAGGAGATATACTGAAATGAAACGACTAGCACTAGATAGGGAATGTTGGAAAGCTGCATCAAACCAGTCATTTGACTGGTTTGACAAAAACAAAAAAAGCCTTTTTTTACTGAAAAATCTAATTCGGTCAGAAATTCTCTGAGTAGGACTGTGAGAGGGTTTCATAAAATAATAATATTTTTTCTCGCAGTTGATGTTCAAAGCAATACTTTACACAGCAATTGACTTGAACAATATGTTCAAGTCAAGTGCTGTTCAAGTCAATTGCTGTGTAAAGATGAATAGAAAAAAATTTGTTTTTATCTTTTCTGTGTGTATTTTTATATAAAAAAAGAAAAGAATAATAAAAATAGAATGTTTTTGTAATGTTATGCATTATGAAGCACATTAACAAGAATTAATTTCGCACAGTATTATTGATAAATTAATTTTTTTTCTCTTATAGATGAAATGAAATGGTGGAAAAGAGCAGAAAGAGAAACTGATATGAAAAATCCATGGAATTCAGTACCAAATTCAGTTGATGTCGAGATGACTGCTTACGGTTTATTGACGTATATCCAAAGAGGACTTGTAGAAGATTCATTCCCTATTGTTAAATGGCTTATATCCCAACAAAATGACCAGGGTGGATTTGCTTCTACACAGGTAGGCTAAACATTTCTAATACAACTTTTTTTTTTTTTAGTTAGTGTTGTGACTATAATAGAAGATAACTTTGTGAGAATCACCTTTAGTTATCATTCTAGAAATAATTGTAGCCCTGGTAAAAACTGCTTAAAATGAATGCATTTTATAGTATTTTATCTATATCTGTGTGAGTGAAATCATTCATCATTACTAGTAAGAAGATATTCCAGGCTGTTTTTCATAGATAGTGTAATAATACTCAAGAATTTCTTTTTTAAATGAATGTAACTTTGAAATCTTTATTTTCTTTGTTATTACACTGTTGTGCCAGTTAATTTAAACCTACCTATTTATATTTTTTTTTAAATAAACTGTTATGAAAAAGCTTTAGTGGTAATATTTAAAGATATTTTTGGTTAAAAAAAATATCTGATTTAAAATATTTCTGATTTTTAAGAATAAAATTATTTATTTTTTTATAAAGATTTTACTTCTGTAATTAATGACAAACAGATTACAATTTTATAAATTATTACTAGAGACCGATTATATGCAGCATAAAAAGCTTGAAATATATATATGCAAATATGCATGAAAAGTATCAAAATATGCGACTTTAATAAAAAAATAGTATTTTTTAGTATTTTTTATTTCAAAATCAGCACACAATTATTAAGTAGTTGAATAATTTATCAATAAATTATATAATTAACAATTATTTAACATTTTGTTACTTTTTAAACATAATCAATCAGAGTACTGTTCCGTGACTACTAAGAGCCGTGCGGCTAATAGGTTTGGCCGGCTACAACGTAAGATTTTATTTATTAACAAGGTACCCTACCGAAAAGTGTACCCCATCACGACTTCGCCAACAATATAGATGTAGCTTCACTCGCAATGCTTTTTTAATAACAAACTTATTTTTTTATAAATAAAAAATATTTAATCGAGAATATTATACTTAGATTTTCATTAAATCCTGATAAAACGGTGAAGAAAAATACTGAAGGAATATATAATAAACAATGAATTGTTCCCCAAAGCTTAAATAATGGAAAACAAAAAGGAAGATAAGAAAATTGAACAATACTTGTTACACCGATCCATTTTATGAATGAATTAAAAAAGTCCAATAAAGATAAATAAAAAAATTATTACAATCCCAAATCTAGCATCCCCATCGCGGCTTCGCCCGTGCTCTATGGTTACTTGCGCTTCCCGTCACGATCAGAGGGTCATGGCTCGCTTCGCTCTCCCTTTCCATTTTCTCCTGTTTCCCTTCCCATTTTCTCCCGTTTCCCTTTCCTTCTCCCGTTTCTCTTTCTCTTACTTCCCTTTCCCCTTCCTCTTTCTCCATTTACCTTTTCCCTCTTCCTCTTTCCTCTTTTCCCTTTCCAGTTCCGTTTCCCCGTTTTTCTCTTTTTTCTTTTTTCAATTTTCCCCTTCTTCCCTTTTTACCCTCTTCCCTCTTACCTTTTTCGATTTTTCCCTATTTCCCTTCTCCGATTTTTCCCTTTCTCCCTTCTTCACTGCACATAAATCGGTCCAGTAGTTTTTTAGTCTATAGTGAATACACATATCAGAAACATTGCAATGGAATCGTATAGCGTATTTTGCTTTTACGTCCAACAGATAGCGCTGTTATTTTTTAAAAAACACAACATTTAAGTTTTTATCGATTTGGACCCCTTAAAATCAAAATTTTGCAAAATCCTTTCTTCGTGCACGCCTACTTAAAGATACAAAGGTACCCTGAAAATTTCAAGCCTCTACCTATAATAGTTTTGGTTGTACGTTGATTATGAGTCAGTGGATCAGTCAGGACATTCTCTTTTATATAAGAGATATAGTGAAAATACGCATCATCACTAGATTTTAAAGAAAATATGCAATAACTGGTGAAAATTAACTTAATATGCATATATGCAAATGCATATAATCCGGTCTCTAATTATTACTTTTTAGAAGTAAATATGGATTTTTTTTAACATTGGATTTGATCTCATGAACCTCTAAATATGATTAATTGCAATATTAGTATTTATAGATTCCAAAAAGAGCCAAAAAAAAGTTTGCTTTATTTAAAAGTAATTAGTAATGAAAAAAATTTTTTTTTTTTTTTATCAGCCAGTATCGTTTAAATATTTGTACATTTTGAAAATTTTAAATAAATTAGAATTTTTTATGTACTCTTCTGCACAAAAGTGTTTTCCTTATCTTAAATACTTTGAAAAGTTTTATAACCAATTTTAAATATTCTAAAACTAATACAACTTAAAATTTGTGTTTGTTCTCTAATGTTTTGCTGTTGAGATAGAAAATCACAATATGAACCTTCTAATATTTAATAATTTTGTAATTAAATGATTTGTAATAAGTGAATTAAAAGATAAATTAATTAAGCAATGAATACTGCTTAATTATATTTATTAAGATTGAGTACTGCAACAGTCTTAAGAAAACATACTTGAAATTCAAATGAATAGGACTTAACTATGAATAGGACTTATTAAGAAAAGCCTTTGAATTAGAATTGTTGGAATGCTTTGAACAAGCGATACAATTACTTATATGCATGCTTACACTTGTAGGTAATTGTATTGTAAGTGTGTGTTTTGTGTTAGTACATATTTGTCCTGATATGTGAAAAAAATTTAAACCTTTAATTTTTTAAAAGTATAAATGTTTTATTTTTACTACTGAATTCTGTTTTATTATCTTTTTCTTAAAATTTTTACATTTTTTTGTTTTAATTCACAGGATACTGTTATAGCTCTGAGTGCTCTTGCCAAATTGGCTGAAAGTATCACTGTAAATTCACCAGAAATCACTGTATCATTCAGCTACGCAAAAGGAAGTAGTATGTCAATAAATATCAACAAATCTAATGCAATGATTCTTCAAAAGAATGAGGTAATTTAAAAAATAATTAATACTTATGAAATTTACATAAAGTATATTAAAGACAGAATTTTCCATAACCTTAACCTGGAGTTTGAAAGAAAAATTCAATTGCATCAAACAAAAAATTATTCTGGAATAAAATAATTTTGTTGTTTTTTTCAGGGTAGAGGGACAAATATACAGAATTACAGTGAGGATCAAAGATACCTTGATCAAATATGAACTGATATGTTTTACAAACACTGGAAGATAGAGTGGCATTAATCAATTGTAGGTGCTTGCAAAAAACACACCGGGTTGGTCTAGTGGTGAACGCAGCTTCCCAAATTTGCTGATTTCGAAGTCGAGAGTTCCAGTGTTCAAGTCCTAGCAGTCAGTTATTTTTATACGGATTTGAATACTAGATCGTGGATACCGGTGTTCTTTGGTGGTTGGGTTTCAACTAACTATACATCTCAGGGATGGTCGACCTGCATCTGTACAAGGCTACACTTCACTTACATTCATATATATCATCCTCATTCATCCTCTGAAGTAATACCTGAAAGGTAATTCCTGGAGGCTAAACAGGAAAAAGAAAGGATTTGAACACTAGATCATGGATACCGATGTTCTTAGGTGGTTGGGTTTCAACTAACTATACATTCAGGGATGGTCGACCTGCGACTGTTCAAGGCTACACTTCACTTACACTCATACATATCATCCTCTGAAGTATACCTGTACAGTAATTCCCAGAGGCTGAACAGGAAAAAGAAAAAAAGAAAGGATTTGATCAGTAGAAAGAAAGTTCTTTGGTGGTTGGGTTCCTATTAACCACACATTTCAGGAATGGTCGAACTGAGATTATACAAGACTACACTTCATTTACACTCATACATATCATCCTCATTCATCCTCTGAAGTATTATCTGAATGGTAATTACCAGATGCTAAACAGGAAAAAGAAAGAAAAGGTGATTGCCAAAAATATTTCAATGAATTGATTAGTCATTTACCAGAGATTAAAAAACAGTTATGAAAATTGCTACACTGATTATTGTTATGGATGTCTGAAAAACTCTCAAGGAGAGTAAAATTCATTGAGAACATACCTAATTAATATCATCAGGCCAATTTAAGTATTCCCAACAAAATTTTGTAGAAACAAACAAAGCACATTATCATCAGATTGTTGGAAAATACCATGATAAAGCAAGCGTTTAAACCCCTTCCATGTAACCCTTAAATCTATGAAATCAGCATTAAATATTGAGGATAGAAAACATGGTTTTGTAATTATCTCTGAAAATTAGGGAAAACAGATTTTATAGGGTGTATACCAAGTACGGATTCTTTATGTTTTTCAGTTTAAAAATTAAACTACCAAAAATTATGGTATCTGAGCAGTTTGTGATCAACATTTTAATTTATAAATTACTAGAAATTTCTAAAAAAAAGAAAAAGATCAAATGATTTTTATAGTAATTAAAAAAGTAATAAAATAAATTTAAAAAAAATATTTTTTTCATTTTTATTTAATTTCGTGTAAAAATAGAAACATGAGGTATAAAATAGAAATATTCATTAAATCATTAATTGTCAAAATATTGTAAATAAAAATAAAAATTAAAAATTCGTCACATGAACATTTATAAACAAAAACTCAAGGAAAATAGTTGCTGTATGAATTGAAAAATACTAGATACAATGTAGCATTCAGATCAAAAACCAAAATAAACACAATCATCAGACGCACAATTCTTTTGAAATATGTAAACTGAATGGTTCTGATGCATAATGTTCTAAATTGGACAAATTGACAAAAAAAATAATAAACATTTTGTATATAATAACATCTTATAGATTGGCATAAGCAATGACACGACAACCACATGGCAACTTAAACGCAACATCGAATCGAATTCTATGATCTAATGAACACTGCCCTAAGGGCATTCTTTAGTTAAGGTCTTATGAATCTCCGAGTTGCTGTCACGCAGGGAAACAGTCCGATGACTGAAATAACTTGAGAGCACGTCTAGTTCATTTCGTGAACGCTTACGCTTCTGCATCTGAAACAGGGCAGAAGGCCACCATAAGTTGTTAAATGCCCTGGATATGTCCAGAAAAATCCTTAATACATATTTACATGGACTAGAGAAAGCTATATCCATTACCTTTAATATGGCATCCTCAGTGCTCTTGCCCGGTCAGAAACCATACCGGTTGTCCATTAGCAGATAACAAGTGGCCATCTAACATTAATGTGCAAATATAGGACCTTCTCAAAAACCTTGCCAATCACAGGCAAGAGCGTTACCTCTGATACATACAGTTTAAAATATAGACTGTATATATATGTAAATAAAAATGATGGGGATAGAACTTATACAGCTATTTGAACCCTCATTGGGTTCGAATCCCAGTCAGGCTTGGCATTTTTCATACACTACAAAATGAATTGATCTAGCACAATTGATGAATTGGTCCCAAGCACAAGTTTCAAAGCTTATTGTGGTGAATTAATCATAAAAAAACTTAATTTTAATTTTTGTGTTATACATTTGCATTTCAGGTACCTAGAAAAACAAGAGAAATTCAAGTAAATGCTACTGGCACTGGATTTGCCATTGTTCAGGTTTCTTACAGATTTAATGTTAATGTAACTGGTGCTTGGCCTTTGTTCACACTTGATCCCCAGGTTGATAAAAACTCTGATATGAACCATTTACAATTATCAATTTGCTCAGGGTAAGTTTTTTTAATGATTAATTCTGTTTTACATGATATTTACATTAGGGAATATTTTTTTAGATAAAAATGTTTTATATTATTTAAAAATCAACCCATTAACATATATTTTTCATTATAATATTTAATTGTCTCTTATTTCAGAAAAAAATTTTTTTAACAAAAACAAAACTTTTATTTTCTTTTCATTTTGATGAAAAAAAATTAGTCTAAGGGTAAATGGATTAAACAAATAATTTTCATTATGTTTTGGAACATCTTCATTTTTTACTATTATAATAAAAAATAAAAAATATTTTTGTAAAGAATTTGCAAAAGAGAAAAAATATGTAATATGTATATGTCTCAAAAACCTTTTGAGATTTTTTATGCTATGAGAAGGCTAAAATAAAATAAAAATTACACAAATTTACATTGAATTTGTTTAAAAATAATAACAATGAATTTTAAAAATTTATAAATACCCTTTTTGAAGAAAAAAATTATCTGCTTTATAAAAAAATAGAATTTTAAATTATTTTGATGTATTTAATATATATCCTTCTAAAAGATTAGAAGCTTTTGAAATGTGGTGCTACAGGAGAATGATAAAAATCAGATGGGTGGATAAAGTGACAAATGAAGAGGTGTTGCGGCAAATTGATGAAGAAAGAAGCATTTGGAAAAATATAGTTAAAAGAAGAGACAGACCTACAAGCTACATATTAAGGCATCCTGGAATAGTTGCTTTAAACTGGAGGGACAGGTAGAAGGGAAAAATTGTGCAGGCAGGCAACGTTTGGAATATGTAAAACAAATTGTTAGGGGTGTAGGATGTAGGGGGTATACTTGAAACGACTGGCACTGGATAGGGAATCTTGGAGAGCTGCATCAAACCAGTTAAATGACTGAAGACAAAAAATATATATATATAAATACAAATATATAAAATATACTGAGTGATTCAAAAAGTACTTCACAACTTTAAAAGCAAATATAAATTTATTGAAATAACTTACAGATTCGGTTGAGGTCTCATTTCATAGAAAAAACATGTTTATCACCCAAAATTCACTTTGGTTTGATATGATGTCGCATTTGTAATGCAACATATACCTCATTAGTTGAGGTATTGCCCCATCTTGCTTATAGTAATACCATCTTGGTCATCATCATCTAACTGAAGAATTAGAAAATTTTGAAGCATATCCAAATAAACTATACCATATACAGTTGCTTCCTGGAAGAAGAACATAGTCTTTGTTTGCTCAGAACACAAAAAACATTAACCTTAGGGCTATCATCGAATGTACTGCAAAGTTTCATGAGGATTTTCATTACCTCATATTCGGCAGTTATGGACATTCACCTTACCGCTGATGTGAAACATTGACTCATCACTAAAAATTACATTGTCTAAAAATGGATCATTGCTGCAATTCTATCATCATTTCCACACAAAACTGTAGTTGAACAAACTTGTGTTTGTTGAACCACAGTTAGATTATATAGCTTCAAGTATAATCGTTTATGTAATAAGAGCCAGACAGTTGTTTGTGGAATGCCAGTCTCGTGAGATGCATGTCGAGTTGATTTCTTCAAACTATGTGCAAAGCTTTCTCTCAATTCTTCCACAGCAGCTTCAGGGATGCATGGGCATTCTGTGATTTTATATGTTTAACAGAACAACCTGTTTCAGCAAATTTTTGGTGCTAAGAGAAAATTGTATGCCTAGTAGGAGGCTCCGTACTGTACTCTGTATGAAAATACATTGAACTGCAGTAGCTGACTAGAAACCTTGAAACCAAAACACACAGTGAGCAGGTTCCGCATCTGTAAACATATCAATTTTTAACAACACTGGTGGCAGTACTCTGGTGTCTAAATTTGGTACTAATGAACTACAAAATGAGCTATGAAATGAGACCACAACTAGATCTGTAAATAAATGTGCTTTTAAGGTTGTGAAGTCCTTTTTGAATTACTCAGTATAATTTAATTTATTCTTGGGTCCAATCTTTTTATAAAAAAATAACATGCTCATATGTTAAAAAGATCCTTTTAAAAATTAGATATGTTATATAAAAAAAAAATTTATTCCATCATTGTAGATCAGATCAGAGAAGTCCTGTTGACTGGTGCTGGTCTTATTAAAATAATAATGGCTGTTATCAAACTGATTGAATGATATAGGCTTTTATACATTAGACTGAAAGTTAAAATATTATTGAAATAAAATCAAAATAGAGTAAATTAATTAAAAAATAATAGTAAAGAGGGAAGACCAGACTTATATTATTGATAGATAATACACAAATACTAGTGAAAGATATTTTTAAATATCTTTCACTAGTCAATATCAGGTTTTTTTTTTTAATTGTTTTCGATTTAACTATATTTTTAATAATGCTACTGATTGAGTTAAAAAATATGAAATAATTGTTTTAATCATTACCACGATTTAACATTTTCACACCACTCTAGTAATGATGCTAAACCATCAAATATGAGGTAAATGGGCTTTAATTGCAGTAATTCTTAACTTCTTTCCTATTAAAATAAATGTAGAATATGTTACAACTTTTAGGGGGGGCATTTTGTATTATATGTTAATGTAATTAATTATTTATAGCTTATTTTTAATATATTAATTGTGTGTTATCATATTTTATAGATTTGTTGGGGGTAATGAAAGTAATATGGCTGTAATGGAAGTTTCACTTCCATCAGGATTTACAGTTGACCAAGATGCTTTGCCATCTCTTGAATTGTCACAGAATGTGAAGAGAGTTGAAACTAAGGATGGAGATACAGTTGTCATGTTATATTTTGATAAGGTAAATTGTGTATTATAAAATTTTTATTTATATTATTTAATCTCTCAAGTGTTGAAAAGCTCTAAGAGACAAACTCTGTAATATTTTTTGTATTGATGGCAGAGGTTCTTTACCATTATTAACTGCTTATTAGTGTGCAGGTTGAGTACTATATTGCATTTGCTTTTTTGTGCCCATAACTACTTTATGTCATACTGTACAGAGTGAACATAAATTATTCAGCAAAATTTAATGACAAGGGGATTGTCAGTTGAACAACGGCTACCATACAGGTATGGTTTCATGAAATTGATCTGTTATTACTGTACATAGATGTTTTTATTTAGAGTTCGGCCGTGATCCTCCTAATAAAGACAAATAAAAAAAATGTTGGTATCAGCAGTTTAAGGATAGAGGAAGTGTAGTACACAAAAAAGGTGCTGGTAGACATCCTGCCTCCATGAAAGTTGTGAATTGAATAAGAGAAACGTTTTAGAGAAGCCCAGGTAAACAGACTCATGTACATTTAGAACTGGGAATACCACAGTCAGCAATTGTGAAGGTTCTACACAAGCGCATATAAAATTTAGTCGGTCCATACAATTGAAGATGACAATAAACCACGCTGTTACAATTTTGCTGTAGTTGTTCTTGATAAAATGAATAAAGATAATGCATTTTAAAAACAGTAATCTTCTCTGACAAAGCTACCTTTCATGTTTCTAGTCATGTTGACCATCATAATTGCTAGATTTACGGTACCAAGAACCTTCATGCCATTTTACAAACACAACGTTGACAAACCCAAAAATTAGCATTTAGTTTGCGTTGACTGCTTATGAAGTGATCGGACAATTCTTCTCCCCTGAGTCAATGGTTACCAGCACTAATTATCTAGACATGTTAAGGTGGTATGCAGTACCACAAATTAAGAACATCAGCAACCCAATGTTTACTTTCAACAAGATGGCGTAGCAGCATACTGACGTTTAAATGTAGAGGACTACGTACATGAACAATTTTCTTAATGTTGGATTGGCCATGATGGACCAATTCCCAGGTCACCTTGATCCCCCTGACGTTACGTTCAATTTCTTTGTCTGGGGTTTTGTCAAAGACATGGGATACACAATGAAGGTTGCCAATATCAGTTAACTAAAAAAAAAAGAATTGAAGAATGTAATTAATGGAATAACTCCAGATATTCTTTTTAATGTGTGGCGTGAAATTGAATATTATGTCTATATTATGAACATTTCATTATGTCTATGTCTAGACATATTTTTTTTTTATGTGGAACTTCTTTGAAGTTAATAAGTGTTGTAAAGAAAACTGTTTGAAATGTCCTGTTCAGCAATAAAACATGAATGTAAGTAGATTGCTTTGTTATTATTTTATTTTTTTTTTATTAATATTATAAATGCACTGATTAATTTATGATCATGCTGTATAATACCTTAAATTTTTCTGGACCATAAAACAATGTTATTTCAAATATATCCTGTTAATTCCAGTGTGCATTATTTTAGATATACCCTTAATTCCTTCTGCTGCCTGCAAATATTATACGTGAAAACTATGGAAAATTTGTTCCTGTGTTTATAATTTTTATACACACAGTCTTACTCTACAATCCACATGTGTTCAATTTGATCTGACATCTGTGCTGCTGTTTTACTATATATATATATATATATACATTGATTTTGCCTATTCTACTATGTGCTCTGGGTTGTGAATTAGTAAAATGTACCACTGGATTTTGTAGTGTTGGAAATACTGAATGTCAGCTACAATTTGCCTACATATTGTAACTAAGAAATGAGAAGAACTGATTGTTATATCTTTATTAGGCCTACAACATGAATTATGTAATATTCATTTATTTTTTTATCTGATAGGACTGATATATCTTTTTTATGTTTATTCAGTTTACAGTTCCTTTGTATTTTTTTATGTATAATTAAAAGTAATAATAATTTTTTTAAATTCTATTTATAAAAGACGTTTTTTATGTCTATTTGTATATTCTTATTGAAAATTTCTATAATCTTTTTTATCTTTATTGATCTCACACTTGCTTTGTTACATTATTCTTTTTTGCATCATTAAAAGCAGTGATAAATAATTGCAATATAAATCATTTTTATCATCTTTTTTTTTTATTTTGAACTTGCTTCTGGTATTTATTTTTTTGGTATAATTACAAGCAATGATAAATAACTGCAGTTACTAAATAAAATTGTTTGAAAAAAAATAGCTAATAATTTTTGTTATTACCATTAAAATTAGGTTTATAATTATAATAGATTTATTCATATTTTACTACACCTACGGGGCTCGGCTGATAAATTTTGCACACTAGCATGTTACACGAAGACAAAAGGTACTATTGAGTTGGACATGGCAGCACCTGATAACTAAAATCCCCCTCTACAAATCTGCAATAATGCGTTGAAATCAGTTTACCAGTTTGTTTTCAGTAGCAGTTAAAATGGAGTCTGGCACGGCCAATATGTCAACACAGTGAAAACAGCATGCAGTGATTGAATTTTTAACAGCAGAAAATGTGAATCCTACGAATATTTTTCATCGTTTAAAAGCAGTTTACAGTAGTAAAATTGTTGACAATAGTACTGTGAATAGGTGGGCATTGAAATTTCGCGAATGTGAAGCTGATAAAGCAACAATTGAGGATATGCACCTTGCAGCGGACGACCAGTTTCTGTGACTGACAAGAAACATTGAAAGGAGGTGGATGATTTGCTTCACGGTGACTAGTGAATCATCCAGCAATGCATCGCTATTCAGTTTGCTTATCTAAAGAACAAGTAGGTCTTATTGTTGAGCAGTTGGTTACCATAAAATCTGTGTACAATGGGTACCGTGCAAACTCTCTGATGGCTCTCTGCAATCTGAAGTTGAGCCTATTCCACATCCACCACACTCACCTGATTTGCCTCCGTGCGATTTCCACTTCTTCCCTAATCTCAAGAGGGATCTCAAAGGTAATCATTACACCACCAATGAAGAGATGAAGGAAGCTGTGGCCACTTAGATTCAAGAAAGACCACCAGAATGTTTCAAGATAGAATGCAAAAACTTATTCATGTAGTGGGTCATATATTGGGAAAAGCATATCAGTGTAAATGGGGATTATATTGAAAAATAATTACTGCATTTTGTAGTTAAGGTATTGTACTTTTATTCATTTTTTATTTCATCCAATATCTCTACATTCCCATGCTATACATATAAATGCAAAATTTATCAGCCAAGCCTCATATATTATTTTTGGTAGCTATTACTTACTCTAGACATATTTACCAGCTACTGTGTAATTTCACAGTTAGTATTATACGTACGGTGAATTATGAGTGAATGTTAAGAAAGACAACTTTAGACAGACCATTCATCTCACCACCATGACTAAATCATGAATGAGCACATGCTAAAATTCAGCTAATTTGGAAATAAAATCCTCAACGTATATTTTTCAAAGAACAGTGTTATTTTTGAGCAGATACCAACAAATAATAGTCTGGATTACAGGTGATGATAGGTCATTAAGGTCTAGAATATGGATATATTTAAAAATCTTTGTGTATTCAAATCAGATATGGATGGGTCTTAATAAACAAAGATAAAAAAATTCTAAAAAAAAAATAATTTCTATATTTCTGTTTCACATGCATGAATAATAAGTTCTTAAATAATTTCATTAATGGCTTCTGGATTTTCACTCACTCAGTATTTGTTTTATTTCTTTACTATCTTCATGTATTTATTTTTAATAATTAATATACACTTGAACCGCATTCATTTTTTACTTTATAATTATTTTTGTATTTCACCATGCTGCTGCAATCAGGGTGATTTTTCTCTTTATCCAGGCAAATGCTGAGGTAGATCCTTTTCTTTATTTTTGTTACTAGCAGATTTCTAACCCTGACGATCTATATCATCTATTATTATGTAATAAACAGAATGAAATATTTATATACTTTATTTATCTTCATAAGTGTTGATATTGGATTGACACTAGGCTGCTTGTGAGATTTGATTCCAAATCCATTAAAAAAAGTTAATAAGGATACATATCATATTTGTTAATTTTTTTGTATCTTTAAAGTGAGTATTAACATTCAAATAAGCAGTTTCATAATATTATATTGAATCTACGGATCTGAATATCAACCTGTTTTTTTTTCAGATGATAAAGAAGGAATACTGTCCTACAGTTTCAGCATTTAGAACACACAAAGTTGCTATGCAAAAACCAGTACCTGTAACTGTTTATGATTATTATGATCAAAGTAAGTTTATAAAATTTCAAAAGTTATTAATTATTTTATTTATGAGACATACTACTATAGCAACATTGCCTTTCTCTACTGCAATTCAGCAGCATGCAGTATACTTATGTGTAAAATATATTAATATAATTTTTAATAATTATCATCTCTCTTTACATTGTTAAAGAAAATTGTTCCCATTTCCAGGAAGTGATACCATCTATAGATCTATAAAACAATTTATATTCTACAGAGTGTTCAACTTAAAAGAGGCCTCATCACTTAGTTTAGTTTATTAGTAATCGTTTATTGGCAAACACTTAAATAATAATTTACAGAAGATGTTGAAAATGATGTCCATCCAATTCTATGCACTAACACATATGACCATGTTCCTGACTACTCTTTATAGCTGTCTCCTGTTCTATTTTGTGGATGGCAATGGTAATCTCTATCTTCAATTCCTGAAGACCGTGTGGATTGCTTCTTTAAACAATATTTTGTAAGTAATCCCACAGAAGAAAATCTGGATTAGTCAGATCATGGGATCCCACAGTGGTTCTGTCTTGTTGCAACCAGAAGACACGCTCATCCTCTTGCATTAAGATTATGAAGTGTGGTATAATTTCTTGACAGACGGCAGCAACCACAGTTTTTTCAAAAAACAAGAATCCTGTTATTCATTGCCTTGAAACTGTACACCATACACCTATTTTTTGTGGGTTTAGGGGAGATTCAAGGAAAATTTGCAGGTTTTCATTACCCCAGGTCCAGTAGTTCTAACTAATAACATATCCACCAAAGTGAAATCTTGCTTCATCTGTGAAAAACATGACCTAAAATGCCAATGATGCCTCTTATGAAGTTCTTGAACTATTGACAGTAGCAAACTCTTTTAGCTTAATTAGCTTTAGTTAGCTCATGAAAAACTTGCATATGATATTGATAACACTTTAGCATTCTCCTTACTGCAGTGTGGGCTGAACCTAGAGAATTGTTCTTTTCCAGCTTAGTCTCCGCAAAGGTTTATGAGAAAATCTTGTAATTGCTGCTTTAATGTCTGGTATGATATTTGTTGTTAAAACTGACATCTGGGACATTTCTCATCTAATACCAAACCTGTTACACAAAATATTTTAACTAACTTCTGAATAACTCTTTTCACTGGTGCTTCTTTTTCAAATTTCTCCCAGAACCTTTGCTAACATACAACATTTGATTTCATCTCTAAATAAGTTTCCATTATGAATATTCTTCAACAGTTAACCCCATTTTAACAAACAACACATGATTACAAACCTTGTTCAAAAGCCAATGCTCAACACAGACTGGCAATTCTCAAATATGCAGACAATAATCAGTCCTTCCCACTTCAGCTCCAGTTGCAACATCTTCCACATTATTTTACTCATCTTGCATTAATATATGAATTTTAAAAAAATATGCATTTAGTACAAACTATTGAGTTTAACAACTCAACCTTTAAGTTAAACAACCTGTATTATGTTAGGTTCTGCTGCTAATTATTATTATTTCTTTATTAAAAATCAAATTTTTTTTCAATTTCAAATTTTTGCCTTTGACAAATAAAAAACTGACTTTGAAGTTATTATTATTTGTTTTTTTTCTTAGTATTTACTATATGAAAATTAAATTATGGTTTTTATTTTACAGCTTTTAGGACTGAATTTAAAAAATAAATTAAATTAATTTTTTCTTTACATTATTCTTGTGTTACACCACTTGTAAATAAACAGAAAAAAAAATTCATACTGTAATATAATTCTACAATCGTTTATAAAACAAATATATTATTTACCATTATTACTTCAACAATTTCAGCTCATTGAACAATAATAATGTTTCCTTATACATTCTTTGATATTTTAAGTCATACCTATGTTTATGTAAAAGGTTCTAATCCCAGAAATTTTAATAGTTTTTCTTTTTAAAAAAATGTTTGGAAAATCTAACAACTCTAAATAAAATATGATAATTAAAAGATAGCACCCAAAAAAGGAAGAAAGCTCTTAGATTCAAAGTAAACATGGAGTTACAAATTTTGTTTCAAATACAAAAAACAAAGAGTGCTGATTTGCACTAATACTACATTTAAATAAGAATTTTTTGTTTTATTGTTTATGCTGTATTAAATTAATAAAATCTTGTTAAGAATTATTTATTTTTGTTTATAAATCTAATAGATGCGATAAAATATATTTCACCTAGATATAAAAAAAATAAATTAATGAAGTAAACAATGAAGAGCATTTAGTGATAATGACAATTGAAGGAAGAATAGAAAAAGTAAAAAATTGCAGATATTTGAAGACTAAGAAGACAGAAGTCTGAAGAGCCTAATAAAAATAAAAGGAAGGTTAGTGATGGAAAAGGAAGCTTCGGTAAAAAGAGTAAATTACTATAGTAAAAGTCTGAATATTGAGTTAAGGAAGAGGTTAGTTAAATGCTATGTACAGAGTGTCTCGTTATATGGAACTGATGCATTGATGAGGAAGGGGGTAGAGGACTGGATTGAGGCTTTTGAGATGTGAATATGGGAAAGGATGAGAAAGTAGTGAATAAGAGGACTGGATTGAGGCTTTTGAGATGTGAATATGGGAAAGGATGAGAAAGTAGTGAATAAGATTAAAAGAGAAAAGTACGCGAAAGAAAAGGAAACCGATTAGGATATGCAGTTAGAGGTAGGGGAATTTTGATAATTCAGTAGAAGAAGAAAGGAAGTGAAGAAGAAGGATGAAGTTAATAGACAAGGTGATTGGAAACTTTTCTGTCTACTTTACTTTGAGGCCTGAAGTAAACAACCTGCATGTGTGTGATACATGACAACCATACAACATATTCGGTACATATGTATGATGTTAATTAAATAAACAATAGCAAATTTCATAGCTATTTATAGTTTTATGACACAGTTAAATTATATTTCCAACCCTATTTTAAAAACAATTACTTAGTCTTGTGAAACTTCATAGTTATTTTAACTGTGGAGTTTAATTTGGTTTAAATATCATACTGAAATTTATGACTGATTTGCTTCATTACAATGGTAAAAATTAAGTTTCTGTTTATAAATTTTTTAAGTGTCATGAAATTTAATAATTATGGCCAAGAGTCCTTCTTACTGTATAGTTAACACACAAAAAAGGTAAAATATTAGGAAGTGGAGGAAAGATGATGGTTGTTAATGTTTTCAATAAATTCGCAGGTGTATCCATTTCAGATGTTAAGAGATCATGAGCTGATAAGAAAAAATATGGGATAGTATACATGCCAAAAAACAAAAGAAAACATTCAAAACCCGTTTAAGACCAATTTGACGATTTCAATGAAAATGCTGTTAGATCCATAGTCCACGGTTTCTTTTTTTAAATCTGAATTACCCACACTTAATAAGGTACTTTCAGCTATCAAAAGTGATCCGGATTTACCAAAAATTAGTCTTGCTAGTTTACCTAAACTTCTTTTATCAATAGGTTTCAGATTTACAAGAAAAAGTAGAAATAGTTTTATCATTGATAGAGATGACATAAAGATTTGGTGAAGAAGATATTTGAAACAAAGAGTTTAGAAAAATGAAAAAAAAGATTTTTTATCTGAATAAATCTTGGGTGAACGAATGTCAATCAGTCAATAAGTTTGGCGTGGCACTTGTTAATACACTTTATCAACCTTTTCTGTCTGGTTTAAGTATCAATATAAAATTGGCAAGTAACTAAGGAAAACGGTTGATAGTAGGTTATGTAGGGAATAAATATGGATTTGTTAACAGGGCATTATTAGTTTTCCAATAAAAAGTATCCAATAAAAAGGGTGATTATTACAAAGATATGAATGCTAATTGTTTTAAAAACTGTTTAATATGATTATGAAATTAATTCTGCCAAACAGTGTTATTGTTATGGATAACGCATCATACCATAGTGTAAAATTAGAAAAAATCTTGAATACATCATGGCTAAAAGCAGATGTAGTATCGTGGCTGAGAAAAAAATAAATCCCATTTGATTCAACATTTTTAAAGTGTGAACTCCAGAAGTTAAAAAAATATGCAAACTTTCACAAACATAATTGATGACATGGCTGAAGCAAATGGAATACAGAATTACGGCTTCCACCAAACTACTATAATTTGAATCCAGTAGAACTAGTGAGGAGTCAAATAACAGGATTTGTAGCTTGGAATAACAAAACTTATAAATTAGTGGATGTAAAGGTTTTACTTGAAGACGGTATTGCTGAGATAACAGAATATAAGTGGCGGAACTGTGTTTAACACATGCTGCAAGAAGAAGAAAAAATGTGGAAGACTGATTATTTTGTTGATATCAAGATGGATAAACTCATTATTGATTTTGAAAATGATTCCTCAGAATCTAATTTTAGTGAAGATGAGTTGTCAAGTGGATGTGATTGTTTATCAACTGATAAACAGTTACATTATTTCTGTATTATTATAATAGAAACTAAATCAGGTGTGCAGTAGCTGTCATGAAATTTTGTATACAGCTGGTTCGTACTGCCTTGCTCCCCATCTGTTTTGCTTATTTCAGGCCTCAACATAAAGCAGACAGATATTACAAGGAGATGAAGGAAAAGGCTTGGAAAAGAAATGAATGGAGACAGCATGGTGTAAGGTATCTGCCACAGGCAGAACAATAGATGATCAGATAACATAATACATGCAAACTGTTATTTACTACTATTTAAATAAAGAGTGAATTTATGAGAGAAAAAATATTCAAAAAATATTTCATTTCTGAATGAATTTATTGTAAAAATTATATAACAAAAATGGTTTTAAGTGACATATTGTAAAAACAAATTAATTCAAACTTGTAAGCTCGTATCAGGATTGATGAGAACAAAAATTCCTTAGATTACAATATGCATTCACAGAAATATATAAATATATTTAAAACTACTGAAATTAGAGCCACCTATTCTTTTTTTATTTTTTTTTTTTAGAATGAGAATTAATTTTGTTGCATGTGAATAATGACAAACCTGATAAGGATTTAAAGATAAAATCTTCCAGTTGAAAGAAGGAAGAAACATTAACACTCCAACATGGAAGTCAGCAGGATACTGCTGATTTGTACCATAGCATAGGTCGGTACCCACTCTACTCATATTTGTAACATTAAAAATGTTTAAATAATAATTAAGCAGTAAGTGAAATAGAAAAGAGAATTTAAATTTAAAATTTTATCTTCTGATTAATATATTGTTAAGAGTTAAGTATCAAAAAGCTGTTAAGTTTGATACGTTAATAAAACTGCATTATTATTTTTATTATTTTCAGCGCGAAGAGCAAGAGTATTCTATGAGCCTCGTAAGACTACTACTTGTGATATTTGTGAAGAAGAACATTGTCAAGAGGTCTGCTCAGGTAAACCAGGAAGATCAATCGGAACAGGAAAAGACTCAGCCAGTGGTGTATCATCATCAATCCTAACTGTATTTATTGCATTATACATTGCTCTCAGGTTTCACTGAGTGCAAAAGTAATAACAGTGTAAACCAAAGACTTTGACTTATTAGAACTTTTATACATTAAGTGTAATTTGATACAGAACTGTTTTATTGCAAGATTTGTTGTAATTAGTGATTTTATGAAATTTATGTTGTGTTTTTAACTACTTTTATATCCATTAAGTGTCTATTATGTTTAATATTTAAATTTAAACAAATGATTTATTAACTAAAAGAATTAAATTAATGTATTTCGATCAGTATATAAAGATAGCAACATAAATTCATAAACCTTGATTCGATCTAAACATTTATAGATATATTGTACATTTTGCCTTGTTAATTATCTTTGAAAATAATTGTTAACTAAAACACTACTAACCTTCTTAAATATCTCTTACTAATAACTCTAATCACATAAAAAAGAGGAAAGATTAATTTATAATTATATCTATTACTGAAAACTGAATAACACATTTTACATTATTTGTAGCTTTCTAAAATATAATTATTCATTTATTTTTAATATACTTGATATAAAACTAAAAATTTTAAATATATTTTAATAAAAAGTACTTAAGAAAGGAATAAATTGCCTAATAACTTCAGTATTTTTCACATTTTCCTTAATGAATGGAAACATATATTTTAATCTATTATTCCATGAAAGAGAAGGATACATTAATTTTTTGCTTCATATTATCTGGTCCAGCTTTTGTTATGGCTGTGTCAGAGGTAAATCAATTGAGGTACAAATTCCCTTCTACAAAAATAATAATGTTCACTAAATATTCAATATCTTTGGTGCACAGTGTATATGATATTTGTCACTTACATTAGAATAAGCTTGACATGTTGGTACGCAACAGTATATTTGGCTTGGTGAAAAAAAAAGAGAAAAAAACAACTGATAATTACTTTATTCCTCATATTCTCTAGTAAACCTGGCATTGAACTTACTGTTCTTGAAGATGGTTATGCTGTTTTCTGAAGCAACTTGTTACTCATGTCATATAGCCTACAACTGTTTTTAGGGTCATAGATTCATACAACACACACACACATGCACACACATAAAATGTATAAGATTTTGTGTCCCATTGTTGTGTAAAATATATAATTTAAAAAAATAAAGAATGATCAAAAGGTTACTTCCTTAAACTATTGGATTTAGTATTATTTTTTTATAAAAAATAACCTTTTATTTTAGCAAAATCTGATAATTTTTTAATGCATAATAATTAATTCATTATTAAAGATCTCTGTGTAAAATATTTGCTGGGAAATAGCTGTAGATAGGCTTGTCATTTTAAATTATAAATAAAAATAGTACAGTTTTTTATAGTTTCAAAGAATTTAACTGAAAATTAATAATTATTAAGTTGTATTTTTGTAAAACATGTGTGTGTTTGTGTGTACACACACACACATATGCACACACATACACATATATATATTTCATATTATTATATTTTAAGTTAAAAATCTTATTAAAATATTGATTCTATCAAAGAAATTTGTACTTTTTGGTTAGTGTCTCACCTAACATGATTTCCAACATAAACTCGCTTCACTGTTTAACATCATCTAATTAACCTTTAGTATTAAATGCCAACACAATAAGACCAAAAGCAAGAAAATACACGGTTTCAGGTAATAATTCAAATCATGTATTCCAATGATACGGAAAAATAAAATAAAATTGAAAAAGTTTATTTCTAATGAAATTATAATTATCTAAGACAATATTATCAATAAAAATAAGCTTAGCAAGCATTATGTAATGTTGACGATATCATGTAAGGTGGGATGGGACACTAACCGACAAGTACCAACCATGAAATTACTGTAACAAAAATCAGGTTGTATGTTTTTTTGTTTGTTTTTTTATTACCTTAAATTTCATGAGGTTGTGACAAACTTTTTTTAATATGATACCAATAACTAATAGTATTTTGTGTGATTTGAGTGACACTAAAATTTACTATATGTAAAATTTTTGTTTTTCAGATAAATTTCAAATAAAATTTCATTGTTGAAATGAATTGTATGTACCTACATTATGTTTTAGGTGCACAAATAATTTTGACTGATCATTTTGAATAATTATGAATGAGATTTATTTTTTTAGATTAAATTTTAACATTATTCTCCTAAATAAAAAATAGCAATCCTATTAAAATCACTAATGAAAAAACGTTTGTTCTCTTATGTATTGATAGAAACCTCATTTTTTATTATTTAATTTTCCAGTATAAGTGTAAATGATGAAGTGGCATATAACAAAGTAACATTGTTATAACAAAATGACCTTTGTTATAAAATTAAAAAAGCTAAACACATTTTGCTCGTGTATGTAATTAATTGTGATTTTTCATGACTGAATGTAATATTGTCCAGTGTAATTCAAGGTATAGCCTGAGGTCATGCTTACAATTAAGATCTGGTACATTTGTTATTTTTTTATTTTCTTTAGCATAAAATATTTATTGATATCCATCAGTTTCTACATTTATCTCTATTGGACAACAATATGAAACAACAGTTTCTTTGAAAAATTCAACAATTCTTTTAATAGCAAGTTTATAAAATGCAATTTATGTTAAAATTGTCCAAAGAATGCACATATTACAAATTAATATTGGTATTTAAATTGATTACTTATAACCACTTAGTTAAATTACATAAAACTAATTTAGTTGTAAAGACTTAAAAACCTGATTTAAAATATCTTTTGTTAAAAATGACTGAAAAATTTGTTTGTTCTGTTATTACTGTTTTCCACATATAATTTTGTTAATAAGATAGTTATTATTAAATAGATTTGTTAATAATATTTTAGTGTTTAATAAAAATATAATTTTAATAAATAAAATTTATAAAAAAATACAATATTTGTATTATTATTTTAGTCCTTTGTGAAATATTTAAGGTTTTTTTTTTTGCTTGATCATTATTACATACTGATTTGTATGCATTTATATATTATCTTAAGAATAGTTCATTGTATTGATCTAAACTTATTTCAGGCTTGTTTATTTCTAGTAACTGATGTAATTCTTGAAATAAATAAATTTTAGTTTAAAAAGTCATAAACTATTAAAACAATCAACTATAATTTCAATAAAAATAAAAAATTCACTGTAGAACAATTTTTTAAAATAAATTAATATTTTAGGTCTGTAAACTTTAAGTAGATTTGGTGCTGGATGTATAAAGTAGAATTAGAATTATTGAAATCTAATTTTGGTGAAAATTAGAAGTTTTTACTGTAAATAATTCATGTAATTTATTTCATCATTGCTACTTTTATTATCTAAAAAATATTGAATATCCACAAACATGATGTAAAATAAAGATAACGTTTTAAATAATTCGAATTAGGTGTATTGGAATCTAACTCATTTTTATTGTTAAAAAGTGAAAGTGAGTAAGAAAAAAGAACATTTCATTAAAAATATCATATTTTGTTATGAGAAATATGCAATTGTTCTTGATGTATGCATTCTAACTCAAGTTATATTCTAAATGGTCCTGTCGTGGTACTATTATGCAAAAAAATCTTTATTTTTTCGAAACGTGATAAAAAAATTGTGTGGTTAATATATTTAAAAAACAACAATCCCTGAATAAATTGCATTTTGATAACACTCCATTGTAGCTTGAATTACAATGTTGTAGAAGTACTATTTTGTTTAATTTTAAGAAATCCTTAATTTGTTTATAAAATTAAGTTGCTAGAAAAAGAATTCCATAGTTTATTAATGGATAACTTATTTTGATGTGAATTAATTGTCTATTCCTTCATTCTAACTTAAGTTATTCTAACTACAACTACCTAGATTTTATTGGCAAGCCGTAAGTCTGATTGACCTGATAGTCACTTCAGCTGTTAGCCTTATATTACCATCTGAGAGGATACACTGTTAGTTATTCCAAAGGCAGCTCCCTACTAATTAACAAAAATACTGTTCTGTACTCACATGGCCCTGACATCTGCCAGCGTGATCAAAATTTTTGTCTCTACATTAATAGAAAATTAATGGGAAAAGATATTTAATGAAATAAAAAAGTGATTCTTTATTTTCAGTCGCATAATTAATTTCTATAAAATTATTACACACATTAATACTCTTCCATCAATACTATACTAGTTTTTAAATCTGTCCTCAGAAAAAAAATAATTGGTGTTTAGGTTTTAAAACCATTTCTTTACAGCTGAAGTATGACCCTTCAAGCATTTCTTTAGTAATAAGAATAGATCAAAATCACTAGATCTGGTCTACATGTAGATGGGGTTGCACTGAAAAACCCAGATATTGAATTGCATCTCTCATGGTTGTACTTGTGTGAGGCATATTGTTGTCACATTAAAGAAGTGTTTAATTTCATATCCCAGAGCATTTGATAATTTTATTTAACGTAATAAAAGTTTCAATGTAATTTTCAGAGTTTATTGTTGCTCTTTTTTCAGTCTAATCAGGATAGGGATGGATACTTTATCATCTTGCTCAGGACTTTGACTTTATGTTCATAAGCCTACTTGTTTAAACAATAAAGCTTCAGTGATAAAAAAAAATACAGTGTAAATTGAGAATTAAAAGCAGTTAATTCTCCTCAAGCCTGATGTAAATGATTACGTCAATTTAATAAGCAAACTCAATTCTCAGTTTAATTTACTAATTTTAGTTCCCCAGTGGTCCACTAACTTGATATGTGTGAGTTCCAGTGCTTAAGAGTCGATCATTGAAGAAAATCTTCATGATTTTAGTATACTATTCAAAAACCAGGTACGACTGATAAGTATTAGTGACATGTTACACATTAATCTCAATGCAATGTGAGTTCCAACATATCAGTATTATTAAAGGATCATTCTTTTACAAGGTCGTTAATATTAATTTAGGATTGCAAGATAGCTCTTTCAATAATGAATCGAAAAAGTTTTTGAAGTCTGACCTCTAAATAAATAAACCTTTAATTCTGATTCTGATCGTTGGAAGATAACATTATATAGATCATGTACTTATGACATAAAAATGTATATGTTTAAAGTTAGTATTAATTATTATTTAAATACAAACACATGAAATAATGATAAGGCAAATCCTACTACTACCTACTAGCAAACACCCACTCTTGGCTATTGAACCATTTTATGACATGCTGACTAGTATAGACAGGCTTCTGTGTAAACGGGGCTTTCATCATCCCTCTGCAAGTGGTCCAGAGCTCTGCTGGTCCCCAGATGGTCTACTGCATCCATAGTTTCATGGCTGCAGTTTTGGCATGCTGGAGAGGTCAGAACCCGTATTCGATGTAGGTGCAAGGACAGATAGTTATTGAATTTAGATTGAATTCTAAATAATTTCAGAAGATTTTCAAAATGGTTCAGCATTTTATTAATAATGGAAATGGAAACGTTATAATGCCCTTCTTCATAAGTGGAAGTACTCTTTTGAGTTATTCTAAATCAGTTCCACTGTATACTGAAGTAAAGGTGGATATTTTTATTTTTTTTAAAAATGAATGATCATTTTTTTAACAAACATTGCACATTTATAAATGTATATATACACAAAGATAAATTAGCACATTTAATTAAATTTCTAAATTTCATTGTAAAAATGTTAGTGAATCTGCTTATCACAAAAAAAGAATGATATAAAAAAAAATGGTGAGTAATACAAACTCCCAAAAAACACACTTATAGCTATGGGGCTATTTCATTACAAATAATAAATAGCAAAATAATTTTACTCTAAATAGATGTTGCTTTTATTGACTAAGTAGCTTGCTTGTTTTTTCTGGGTAGGGCTTTTCTAAATGATTTGTTTATTATATTTTGAAACAGCAAGTGAATTTTTACATGTCTTTAATTTATTAAATATTTTTCTCTACGTTTGCAGCAAAGAATTATGAAATTTTCACAGTACTTTATATTTCCACTAGGATTATCATGATTGATAACTAATATTTTATTTTATTTATATATATTTTATCATGATTGATTTGAATGTTATTTTTTGCCATTCCTAGCATTGTCATTCTAACATTCAGTGTTTTAAATAACTCCTGTTTGTGTTTTATTCACTCCTGTGTTTGAGTTTTTGGCGAGATTCACTCTATTCTGAAATGGAGTGTCTTGAAACTAATTTGTAACTACACATTACTTAGATAAAAAATAAAAATATTTTAAGATTTTAGTTCAAAAGTGGAAAATTAAATTAAAATTTATAATAGTCAGTTATTGGTTTCAGGTGTTTCAATCAAATTTTTTTTTTTTTCAAAAATGATTCAGTGATATATTAGCAATGGCATTTATGATAAATAAAAATATTCATATGTACAAACTCTTCAAGATATTCATTCATAGGGGGATCACCTCAAATGATTTTTTTTAAATTTAATTGAATCTACCCCCAGTAGCCAATCTGCCACATCATTTAGATTATAGTAATTTCTTTTATTTATGGTATCTTTATTTCTACTACCGTCCCTAGGTGAATGGAGAGTTAATCAAATGTTGAACTTTAAATGTAAGACTACTTACAGTCTAATGTAATTAGTCTATAATTTAATATAATCTGTTTTAAGTAATTTATCTATAATTTAATGTAATCTGTTTTAAGTAATTTATCTATTATTTAGTAACAAATTACTAAGCTATTATTATATATTATCAGGTCAAAAATAATTTTCTTCAATTAAACACTGCTTTATCTTTTTATAAAGATTTTTCTTTTTATCATCGTAAGTATTAATATCATATATTAAAATCATTAACTTTACCTTACATAAGATTTTGCTTATATTTAAATAATTGTTCTGTTAACCAACATAAACCTATTTCTTCAGTTTCTTTTTGTATGCACACTAGCATCATGGTATCCAAACTGGTGTCATGGTGTCAAACTGTTATCAGTCCATAGCTGATCTTTTAATTTATGTAAATTTTCCCCCTTCTCCATTCTTATCCTTTCCAAATGTTTTTCCTATTCCATGTATTTGCTCTCCTTCCAATCGGTCTGCAGAAAGAGTTTTAGTTAGGTAGTTTTCATTGTTTATTAATACTTTTTGATCATAACATCTCATCTGACCTCTTTCAACGTTTTTATTCTGTGTCCAAGTTTACACTGTAACATCTCTTATATTATACTGTATTACATTTTTCCAACTGTTCTTAAATACCTCTGCTTTACTACAACTTATCCTTCTCATTCCAGAAATCTCCCACCCACATCCTCAGATTATCTTGTTCTTTGCAACAATCATCTTTATATGTCTACCCTTCAAGTTAATATTGGTTAAAATTTTACAAAACCCCACACTAAATTTCACACCAACCCCACACTACCTGGCACAGTAGATCATCCTTGTTCACTACCCACCTCTTTTCCTTATTTTGATTCCTTTTTCCCCCCTATTGGTTTATGGATGTATGGGTGACCCTGCTAATTTTTCCACATTGAGAATCCCAGGACCATAAGAGACCTGCATTATTAGTTTCCACCAGCTGGACAACTTAGGGACAGTTTCTGTACTGCACAAGCCTAATTTCTGAACTGCTGATCGAATAGCTTTATTATTGTTGCCACTTTGTTACTGTTAATGTACACTATTTCTTATTAAAACCACCTATTAAATATTATGATATACTCAAGAATGAAATCCCAATTAAGAGATGCTCAAATTACGTGATGTATTTGGAAACAGGTAGGGTCTTCTGTATTTTTTTATATTTAAATTATATTGTAGTTGTATTGTAAAAGTATTAATTCTCCCCAAAGTTTGATTTTCATGTGTCTTGGTAGCAGTAATGGTGAAAAAGAAACTGGGTGATATAAGAAATAGTTGATGTTGGCTGATAAGATTCGGATATGTTAAGTAAAGATGTAAATGGGATTGTCAGAGGAGAGTGGAACTGGATGTTTTGTTAGAATGCGGAGTAAAAGATTTTAGAGATAAGTACAGTGAAACAACTAATAAGGTGTGTTTTCATTGTACCTTTCCACATCTATGTTAAATTTATGGGATAGGAATTATAATTAGTTTGAATAAAGCCAAACGCATTCAAAAATTATCTTAGGCTACCTAAGAAACATTAAATTAAGTGAAAAAATTTTGAGATATAAGATCCATAGTCATTTTACAATGTTTCCTTGATTGATTGTGACCAAAATTAAATGTATGAATGGACCACCTACTGAAATCATATGCTAATAATCTTCATCCAAATTGGTCCATTTAATCTTCAGATATCAAGCAAAAAGCAGGCTAACATACATACAGATATTCTTCCAAAGTTTTTAAGGCTAACGTTGTTATATATAATATAGAATAGAATTGTAATATATAATTATAATAAACTTTTTATGTTACAACAATTTACTACTCAACAGTGATATAAAACATAGTGGAAAATCTTCATTAAGATAATATCATTTTTCATTTAAATGTCTTCCCATTAAGTAGACTGGAAAAACTTACCAAGAAACTAGCAAATGAACTTATACTAAAATTTACTAATTCTAAAATGAATTATCAAAATCACTCATTTTGTTGAAAAGTAACATTTGAACACAAATTAAAAAAATTTATCTGAATCAAAATGAGAATCTCCTTTTTTGAGTTAATTAAATAATGGTACAATTCACATAATGAAAACACTGAGAAATAAATCTATAGAAATTTAGGAAGTATGGTCTTGAAATTCTGCAGTTATATGCAAATATATTATGCCTGAACCTTTTGTCCTAAAGAAAAAGAATTACAATAATCTTCCTTTTTTGTAGGAAAAACTTATCTATTTATCTGTTGCATCCTTTTTTTCTAAAAGAGCCATTTCTAAGAAAAAAAATTAGCTTCTGATTACCATTTTTAAATATGTCAATATGAAACTCTTACATAATTGAGTTGGAATCTTTAATGTCATGTTGAGGAATATCTCTGTTACAATCCATCTTATAATTATAAAAATAATTCAGTTAACTAGGAGTTCATACCAGAATATTTAAATTCAGCAATCTACAGAACTGGTTCATTAAATTTGACTTCAACTGTAGATATTTTATCCTTAATTAAAATGTTTGTACTTACACGATCTTTCCTTAGATGTTCCAGGTGTTCTATCTTCCCTGAGTCTTGTGTTTTTTAGAAAAAAAAATAAAGTGCAACCTTTTTTCGTAACAAAGAAATGTAAATGTTAAAAAGTATTTAGATTCAAGTAAAACTGCTTAATTTATTTTTTATTTATAGAATTACAACCACTTGCAAGAAAATATGTAAAGAAAAGCAAAGATTTTTTCTCATGGTATTTTACATTGCATTTATAAAGCCGGACAACAACTAAGAATTAATAAAACTATGCTGCATTATTCAATGCACACATTAGCAAGAGTACCTAGTTTCACTCGGTTTCAATAATCATGCATTACCATCAACTACTCGAGTCAATAAATATTATTTAAAAACAAACAAAATTTAACAAACATCTTGGGCAAATGATAGACAATCCCACACTACCTGACACAGTAAATCATCCTTGTTTACTACCCACCTCTTTTCCTTATCTTGATTCCTTTATCTCCACTATTGGTTTATGGATATATCTGTGACCCTGCTAATTTTTCCACATTGAGAATTTAAGGACCATAAGAGATACTGCGTTCTTAGTTTTCAGCAGGTGGACAACTTAGGGACTGTTTCTGTAACAAGCCTAATTTCTGAATTGCTGATCGAATAAATCCAGACTTTTTTTTTATCCCCTGGGTCGGATCAACAATCAAGTATTTTCTTATCCCAGGGAAGTCCTTGCAACTCTTAACGGGCGTTCCCACCCGCTGGCACGGGAGTTTGGCCTGCCAGTTCTGGATCTTTTTTCTGCTATTGCCTGCCTCAAACTGGCCAGGCAGTGGTAAAAACAGGCCCGGCTATACCGTTCCCGGGGTCCATGCCCAGGCAGCCAGGATTTGGTCTTTTTACTTTAGTTTATTGCCTGCCTCAAACCAAGAGACGAGAGGATGAGGCCTGGCTATGCCGTTCCCAGCTCCCACCAAAATAGCTGGGACTCAATCTTCACTTTTTTGAGTGACCTCAATTCCTTCTCCAATCCTGGAAGTCTTCCGTTTCCTGTTTCAAGATATCCATCACAAGTTCTCAATGGCCCTCCATTCTTCTACTCCGCGTAGTATATGTCAAATCGTGTTTTCCACAGTAATCCAACTCAGGTGTGCTCTTTCCTTAATTTCATCCCATTTCAGGCACTCATAAAAAGTCAAGTCAATTTCTTTGGGTTAAATATTAAAATAAACTATCTATACTAAAGTAAAGAAGAAAATTACAAATATGATCATTTATAATGCAATTTCATTGTTTCTGTCTATTAAAATATCTGTATTGAATAAAAAGTATAAGAAATACAAAATCACATTATTAATAATAATAATAATAATATCCGTAATATCATTATTAAGTAGAAATAAGTTTATTGCTGTAATTATAATTGTTCTTACATCATAAATTAGATAAGTGCTACTAAATAACATGAATAAGAAAAAGAAAATAAATATAGTCCTACAATATGCATCTATGTGTATTCAATAATTATTCTATGGCTACTATAAATTATAAAATGCACATTCAATATTTACATATTCTGTTATGGTGCATTATTCTTTGTTTCTTTTAATAATAAATACTAATATAATACATATATTACAACAACTCAATTAAAAGTCATCTGTTTAAATATAATTAAACATTCTTGCACTATTATAGAGCCCATAAGATACTATATAAAAGCGCGCACCACTCTTTCAACTACTATCAGAGAAGCTAGAAAATTGTACAATATGAAGCTTTCAGTTGTATTTGCCTTCGCTGTACTTTACATTGCCCTTATGGTAAGATATGTTTTTACGATTAACTTTTTAATAACTTATAATTTTGATATGAATATAATTGAACTATTTAGTGTTTTATTATTTGGATAATTCAGTTCATCTAGTTTTCCTTGTTTCTCTTACAGCACTGTTACTTTCAGGTGTATAGCTATTCTGCTAAGCGGTATGCTGCAGAAGGAAATGTATGCTACCAGGGAAAATGTTTTATATCAGGGATTTTACAGATCTTGATGTTTTAAAATCCCCTCTAACCAAAAAGTACAGTTGTAGCAAAATTTACTCAGAGAGTAGAATAGCTTTTATTAATAATTGTTTACTTGCATAGTTATACAATTTAATGTACCACTTAATTTTTTTCCTGAAAAGTCAAGGGTGAAATGCTAAGTAGCCATGTTCTGACAAAGCCAGGTTACTGAATGAAGACAAATTAGCCAACTCTTTGCTACCTTTTTTCTTTTTTTACAATAGTTACATTCTTTTCTTACGTCAGCAATATAATTAGTTCAGAATAAGCCACTTCAGATGTTCAATACAAATAATGAATTAAGAAATCATTCTCCTGAGTTACATTACTCTATTATTCACGTGTAATATAATAATCTTATTTTGTTAAATTAATGCTAAATTAATTTTAAGCCACTTTGTATATATTTTCTTGTTTTTTCCAACAAATTTTACAGCTACTGCCGGGTCTGAATGTGTGTATATAGGCAAGTGGAATTATCACTACTGGCTTGCCAGGCCTGATGTTGCTTCAGATGTAGTGCAATATAAGTGTTAATGTACTGGTAAACATGTAGCCTGGAACTGACTCATGTCGACTACTTCTGAGAACTGTGGTAAATTGAAACCCAACCACCAAAGAACACTGGTGTCCACAGTCTAGCATTCAAATCCATATAAAAGCAATTGCCTTTATAAGGACTCAAACCTTAGAATTCTCAACTTCGAAAATCTGCTGATTTTCTATTTATTTAATTAATAAAAATAATTCACACTAACCTCATTTCTGCACTTAATAAATCTTAATTTAAATTTACACACTATTAACTAACCCTTAAACAACATATTTTTATACATACAAAATAAAAATAGAAAAAAAATACATGTATTTTATCAACTTATGGTAACAGTCTATAAATAATTTGTCTGCATTAATATTTTTAGTATATAAAATTTTACCTTGACTTTTATAATAATAAACATTTAATTATAGGATTTGTTACCTTCATTTAATATATAATCGACTGGAATACATACTCGTATAATGTACTAAATCTAAGAAAATGTATTATTTTAGCTAATCTTAAGATACAAAACCTATTTCACCCTGATATTAAATTAATTTTTCTACAAAGGAAAAATATAAGTATGAGTCTGATTGCAATAATAATAATAATTTTAATTATTAATTAAAAAGGGTTAAAATAATTAATCAATAATAATATTATATTCATTCTTTTTTTCCAATAATAATTAGCCATAGACCTTATTCCTGCATAAATAGCATTGTTCAGATTTATAATGGAATGCTATCTGAGCTGTGAACTTTCTCATTCATGTTCCTATGTTTTGTATTGTTAATTTCATCAACAGAAACTTTTCCTAATTACTCCATTCCATATTCTAAAAAGAATAATCAGGCATTAACATTAACATTTTATTAGTCATTTAGTTATGCTAAGTCTTTTATTAAATCAACACCTAGACTTGTTCTCATAAAACAAAAATTACCAACTTTTTATTTTATTTTATAAAATCAAAATTATTATGGGATCATTTAGATTAAAAAAAAAAAAAAAAAAAAAAAAATTTATTGGTTACAGATTTCACAAAATCGTTACTCTTGATAACTCAAATTGTTAAGATGAGTTCATTATCAAATGGGTTTAATTATTAGTAAAATGTAATTTATGTATATTTTGGATTGTGGCATTAGCACTGAATTGAATGAAATTCTGACTTTTCATGTTCCTCCTCATGGTCAAATGTTACTGCTGAAGTATATACATGCACTCATATTTTATATATATAATGACATTCAGTTCACAATATACGCACCAGACATCGTAATACAAACTCACAGGAAAACCAATGCTTCATCAGTCTTAGAGTTTCATTATTTATGATTTAAGTTTGTATAACAGTATTCAATACTACATATTTAAAGACAATACTTATCATAATATACCATATATATGCTTATATTATTTTTATATGATGGTAGAAATTTAAAAAATCCCTGGCAATTAAAAACATCTGAATTAACTGTTCACTCTTTTAATTATTTTCAACTCTAATGTAGATCGGATTTATTATTTGAAAAATTTTTGTTTCTTATTCTTTACTTCACTTCAAATATCTATTTTCATTTCCTTCCTGTAATTCTGTTTTGTGTTTATGCAATATATTTTATATAATTATATTTTTAAATACATTTTAACTTAACAAAAATTTATTTTCTTACTACCATATTGAAAATTCTGTCTACAGTTCTTCATTTCCATCTTGAAATACTAATTTGTTTTATTTTTTTAAATAATGGGCAACTGTACTCATGAATCCAATTTGCTTCCTGATGTATGCAGAAATTACCTCAATAACTTAACTTTAAACCAACTTCTAAATATTATTGAATCACAATACGCACCCTTTCCACAAAATGTTCTGATATTTCAAAGACCTGAACAGAAATAATCAGTTTATGAGTTACAAATTGCTTATAAATGAGCTGTAGTCCACTGGATTTGTATTTTCTATTGTCATATGATAAAACCAGTCAAGCCAAATTACAATCATTAAAATTCTGTATTCTTAACACATGAATATTGTTTATAAACTCCTGTATATCAGCCAGATTCATACTCGCATGGTATTTTCACAATTGCTATTGTTATACCTTTGGTTTTGAACAGAGATCCATTCAGTAAAAAATAATTCCTTGATAAAATAAAAATTGTCAAACAAGCACTTTAAAGTTTCATTTGGCTTGATTTTTATAAACTAACTCTCCTACGGCATTTCCAACTGCCCTAACAATAATTACAACCATTCTAGTGTCACAAAACACATGATCGACCTGCCCATAAAAATTTTCTTATACTAAAAAACTTTATAAAAACAGAGAATCATTAGTTGGTATATTATATATATATACCCTAAAATCAAAATTCAAACCATTGTAATTCTCAATAGGATTCAAATAATGAATCATCATAAACCAATAAGGAATCCAAAGCTAATGAAATCATATGCCTGGATTGGAAGACAGAGCGTATCCATATATAGTTATAATCCACATATGTATAGAAATGATAAATCACTAAATTTAAGAAGTAACTATGACAGTGTAAATTTAAAAAGTATTATTTTGGGAAAAATTCCAGTTTCTGTTGTTATAAAATTAAAGTTAATTGCCTGAAATCCCAAAGCCACCAGATCCATTAAAAAATCTTATTTTGAGACTCATTCAGAATTAGATCACTTTCTTTCAAATCTGAAATTGTATTAACTCAGTGTTTCAAATGGTTATAATAAAATAATTGATGATTATAAATTCATGCTCACTTTTAATTCATAGGTAAGTATACCACATTTAATTGGTTATTTACTGCCTGAAATACAAAATAAGGTGAATTTACATAGATTTACTTTTTAGGAATGAAGAATTAGATACAGATAAAAGATGTTCAATTTTTAGTCAATTGATCAAAATTTGGTTTAAGACATCCAAAAGTTACTTATCAAAACAATTCTACATAAAAAATGTGAAATTTGTAATTCAAAACTTACCACTGATCAAATAGCTAAAGATTTTAAAATCAAAATTACAGTAACATGTGGTAGGAGAGCACAAAGACTGTTTCAGTGTCTCGTTGGTAAATTAGGTTGCTGTCCCACTGAAAGAAAAGCATTTTAGAAATCAAGATGCTATCTTCTGTAGTCACAGAGATAGTATTAAATGGGTCATGAATTGTAACAATCAATTATATTAACAGAACATGATCTGTTAATATACCATTTAATATTTCCTATCGATTAGATGGATGTTCAGTAAATATCTGCTATATACTAAAATTCAACCAGAAAAAATAGATTCAATTATTAATTCAGAAATATCTAATCCACAATCGGATTAATTTTTTTTTTTATTTATGATCAAGACAAGATTATTACTGATGTTAATGAAGGCAAAACAACAATTATATCAAGAAATTCCTCATTCCTTCCGACTTTACCATCCAATTTAAAAAGGCTGCAATTTACAGTAAAAGTAACAGTAACTATAATGATAAATAAATCTCAGGGACAAACCCTTTAAATTGTTGGAGTAGATTTGGAAAGTGTTGTTTTTTCTCATGATGAACTGTATGTGACATTATCAAGAATAGGAGATTCATCAAGCCTTTATATTGATTATGTTAAACTTCAGACTACAGAGAAATTTTATGATATAAAAAAAAATATTAGGTTTGTAACATTAAAAAAATTATAATGATACAAAAATTTAAAGATTAAATAATAAATTACACAGAGACCGGCAAAACAGGGTACTTAAGTTAATAAATAATATATTTTCCATATTAGTAATATGAATGTACATATTTGTTAATAATAATCTATTGACATAAATCATTGAAACAGTTATAAGCAGACAAGAGGTGATAAAAATTAATAATAAGAAACAAAATTGGCATTGTAGAAAAAAACATGATACACAATGGCATTTGCATATTTGTACTTATTTTCTCACTGGAACATTAATCATTTTAATGCCTACATCTTTAAAAAAATTTACTGTTTTTGTCTGTGACAATCAGTAATGAAAACTATATGTTTAATTATGAAATGTTTAAACAACAAATTGAATGAAATATTTCACATTTTTTAAAACTTATATAATATTTTCAATAACTCTTGTGGCCATTTTCAGTGACATACTGTTGTTCTCATCCTAGCAGAGTGAAATTGTTATTCCTGAAGTTAGATAGAATTATTATTGAATTAGATAGACATTATATAGTCCAGTCAATGGGAGGAAAAAAAGTTGATTTCTGATGAAATTAGTAGAGTTTAAGGAATTAAATGGGGTTATAAATTAGGGTAAGTATAACTTGTTTGACAGGACAAAATTTCGCTAACTGGACAAATTAAATTAGCGGCAGTCCAAAGGGGTTAAAATCGGTTTTTCAATTTTGTAGGCCAAGATATACTTCCTAGGCGAAAAAGCTTTCAAAAAAAGTTGTGGGAATTTACAGTACCTATAATTTAAGCCCTAAACGTTGAATTTCGTTAATTAGTTACTGCAAAAAAGGCGGATTTTTGAAAAGCCAATATTTATTACAACAATAATTTTTTACGCTTTTTATTGTTTTAACAGTTACCTCTTGAAATTCCGGATTTAATGAGTGGATGCACAAGAAAATTAGTTTATTCGTTGCTGAAATATTGCAATGTGTTCTTCAAGACTTGCACTTTCAATTGGTGAAAAGTTTTAGAGCAAAGATTAATGTAAAACTAGTTTAAACTTATTCGAAAAAATGAGCGAAAAATAAAGCGTGCTCACACGCAGTAGTCGTGGAGGGGGAAGTGGTTCGCGGAAATCGCGCGCGAATAAAGGCTGAATTCGTAACTTCAAATCGGCGGAGTACAAAAAAATCGCTATTTTTTCCAACTACCCTACTTTTAAAAAAAATGTTCTCGATTCGTCCAAAATTCGCGGAAGTACAGCGATTTTTTACAAAATTGGAAAGCCGATTTTTACCACCTTTGAACGGCCGCCATTTTGTGTAGTTAGCTAAAAAATTTTCCAATCGAATATAAACATGTAATACTTACCTTATTACCCATGTACTTCCATAAACTCTACTAATTTTTTAGCAGCAAGATCTCTATTGACTGGACTAATTTAGAATATAGTTGAAAAGCATGTTTGATTTGGTTCATCCAAAAAATATGTTTGAATTTGGAGTGTTTTATCTACTCTACAAATAGTCAAACAATGATTACAATTTAAAAGAATAATATTATAAAATATATGAACATATAAAGATGTACATACTAAATGAGTAGAACCAATTCAATTCAATGTTTTTTTTTTCATATGTAGAACTGATATAAGAATTCTTTCAATAGAATTCTGAATTACCCTTTTCAAGATCTACTGAGGATCTAAGAATTAACATACTATATTATACACATTGTCAAACAGGATGAAAAATGAAAAACTTTATAATTATTGAAAATTAGAAATAATTTACTTCTAAGTTGATTTTGATTTAATTTGTTTCATTATAATTTAATTATGAAATTAATTTAACTGTGATTTTTAGTAATATTAATCTTTATTTTTCCTTAAACAACAACAAGTTTTATTCTTTTTTTTCTGTATTCCAATAAAGAATTTGATTCAGTGCTGTACTAACTATCTTCAAAAAATTATGTTGCTATGGTATCAAAAGAACTACCTGCAGCTGGTTAGACTTATCATACCATCAATTGTAAACAATTAGTAGAAATTAAATTTCTTTAGTAGAGCAATCATGAAAAATATAGTTCTTTCTTTTACAGTATGTATAATATAAAAGTTTCTTCCATTTCTGATTCTTTTTAATATTTATTAATGAATGATATTCCTCAAAATCTGAAACCACTTATTCAATGTTTACCTTCTTCTTAGGTAAATAAAAAGATCACTCTTAATAGTACGGATGGTGTCTCTGTTGCCCACAGAGTAAAATTTTTATATATCTTGCCAGATGATAACTCTTGTTTGGATGATCTTCATTAATTTAATTAGCAACAAGATGAAACCACATTATTTTGATTAAAAAAATCTCTATAATAAAGTGCTAAGTTTGTCTCCAATATTAATTGTTTACTATGCTTAATAAATTCCCATCTAAATCTAGCATAACTAGGGACTCCTTTTAAAAAGTCACAACAAATTAGTAGAAAAATGTGGTAATTCTATTGGTAAGGATGAACTTATTTATGAACTATTAATAAACATTTACATATTATTTTTAGATCATTATTTTTTTATTGTTGTAATAGGTTACCTTAATTTATTCTTATTATAAAATAAATTGCATTATTATTCATTTGTTTTTAATTATATTATGGAAATAAAAAACCTAACCTGTTGACTTTTGTTTACTTAGGGCTTTGCAACTTCAGATGATGAACAGTTACCAGGTGCATTGGAACCAGGTAATTTAAGTGAAAAAAATGAGAAACCTAGGTATATGCACAAGAGAACTTATTCTGGAGGTAGCAACTATGCAGGAAAAAGTGATGGAAAATATAAAAGTAAAGGAAGCAGTGGTGCTGGAAAACGGCATGGTGAAGATGATAATGAGGAATGTGATGATGGAGGTAACAGTCATGGAGGCCATGGTAACGGAGGAAGTAGAGGCCACGGTAATGTAGAAAGTAAGAATGGAATACAATCTAAGGGCAATTACAAAGGAGGGCATACTGGAGGAAGTAATGATGAGGAATGTGATGGTGGTGATAATAGTCATGGAGGCCATGGTAACAGAGGAAGTAGAGGCCACGGTAATGTAGAAAGTAAGAATGGAATACAATCTAGGGGCAATTACAAAGGAGGGCATACTGGAGGAAGTAATGATGAGGAATGTGATGGTGGTGATAATAGTCATGGAGGCCATGGTAATGTAGAAAGTAAGAATGGAGCAAAACGTAGGGGCAATTACAAAGGAGGGCATACTGGAGGAAGTAATCATGAGGAATGTGATGGTGATGATAATAGTCATGGAGGCCATAGTAATGTAGAAAGTAAGAATGGAATAAGATCTAGGGACAATTACAAAGGAGGGCATACTGGAGGAAGTAATGATGAGGAATGTGATGGTGATGATAATAGTCATGGAGGCCATGGTAATGTAAAAAGTAAGAATGGAATAAAATCTAGGGACAATTACAAAGGAGGGCATACTGGAGGAGGTGATAATGGAGAATGTGATACTGGAGCAAGCAAAAAACCAGGTGGATATTCTAACCAAGGAGGAAAACCAGAAAAAGCTGGCAAAGGTGGAAAGAAGTATTAAAAACAATAATAAATTGTAATTTAAAATGTAAAAATAAAACATAGTATTCAAAGTTCAGTGTTTTCAATTCTTTTGGTGGAGTAGTGTCGAGATAAAAGTAATTAATTTTTTTTTAATAAAATTTTTCAGCTTCTTTAATTCACTTAAGTTCTTTGCAAAATGCTCCACACAAACCTTTATTGTATTTAACCTATCTTTTAAAATAAACGAATATTAGAATGCTCTAAGTTCATTATAATAATGCCTTATTCATGTACATGAACATCAGAGGATTTAATGAAAATTCAGTATACTTCCTCTTCTTACACAATCATGTTTTAGAGAATTAGAATTGTAAAACTGAATCGTGTAATTTTACAATATTACCATTCGTTTCTTTCTTAAACTCTAAATTTAAAATAATGTAAGATTCATTCTTGATAAATAGTTGTATTTTTGTTCTAGTAATGAATTGTCTCAATGTTCTACAGGTTAAAGGCTTTAACTTTACCTTAAAATAATTGTAATAGAAACAGAGTAGTACATAGAGTGAATTATTAAATTATTTTTAGGACAGTACAAAATGACAGTAGCACACAAATTAACCTGAAAACAGATTTTATTATTTATTAAAATGTCATTTTAAAAAGACTTGTTTACCCGTTTAATTAAGTATCTAGGAACAAATATGTATTAATTATTTTATATTGACATAAAATTCAAGAAATGAAATACAGATCTTCTATGGACAAAATAGAAAACAATTAAATTTGTGAGCAATCTGAGAAGTGGATGGAATCCTTGGATGGTTCTGCACAATAGGAATTACATTAATGATATGTTTTTAATTGTCTTATTGATAACATTTCATTTATGACTTATTGTTCATTGAATAACAAACCGTCTTGGTTCCATTATTCTTATGTTAATTTGCTGGATCAAATAATAATAAATTTAGTATATATATATATATATATATATAATACTAAATACATAATATATAATTTATGTATATATAATCTTTAATGTTCCATGAATTTAATAAGGAGGAGATGAAACATGAGTCTTAACATACTGCCCGTCAAAAAATCAGATGATATTTTTTTTTATGTATATATACAAATAATAACAATGAAATATGACAAATAGCAACATCAATGATCACTGATTTCCAATTATCACAGTAATCCATAGATGATCAGTTATTTTATTTTAACAATATAATTGTAAATAAATAAATTACACAATTTGTAAATAATAAGTGCATAATATAACATACAATATGTATTTCAACAATAATAACAAATATTAATTTATGTAATTATCAAGAAACTTTACATGACCACTAATTATGCATATCACTCAAGTAACAATAGTAAAACTAAATGAATAAATAACATATTATAATCAGTTTAAAATTTTATTTACATTAATTTACCATAAGTATTAAAATAATTATACATTCATGATATAAATAATAGTTACAATGCTTAAAACTATCTAAACTTGGTTTACCAACTATATTTTCTTGTACTTTTAACAGAATATTGATCAAAGTTAATGATCTGAATATTTTCAATTGTACCTGAAAAAGTACCAGGTACTATTCAAGAGAAGTGGAAAGCAATTTTTAAGGTGTTTCAAAAGACCGATATTTCATGTTGCAATATTTCTAAAATGGTTGAGTTTGCAATGTCTTTGCCTGGGACATCTGCTCCAGTTGACAGAGTTTTATCAGTTACGGGAAACATTTGGTCTGCAGAAAGGGGTAGACGTTTAGTATCTACTGTTAAACATCTGCTAAATATTAAAATCTATTCAGAACTTTCTTGTTGTGAATTTTATGATGTAATTAAATCAAACAAACCAATTCTGAAAAAAGTCATGTCTAGTGAAAAATACAACTGAATAAATAAACATTAATGTTTCAGTAAATTGTTAAGACTTTTAAGTAATTTCAAAACTTTGTCCTGGGTTGGACCCAAAAAATATGGTAAGCCTAGTAATATAAATTTTGAATATGGGTTAAATCATTTCTAATGTGTATCAAATCATTAAATATATTAAAATAATGCTGCCAATCTAAAATATTACCTCTAAATAATGGTATATTAATGGGTTGTAGTTGTATTTGTTTAATTGTTGTACTTGAACTAACTTCTTGATTAAATAATTTTTCATTATTATTACAGTTTATTAACTGTTGTAATTTGGATTCTATAGTATGAGGGTTGTCTAAAACGTGTTTAGCCTCAAGTTGAAGATGGTAGCACTCGTCAACAAAAGTTAGGGAATGATTAAGTTAAGTTAGGAAAAAATCGCATATCGTGCCGTGAATAAATACTTGCATTTGAAAGGCAATATGCCTAAGAAAATTAAAACAGTGTTGACGCTGTTTACGGGGATTCTGTCCCATCATTTGCCACCGTGAAAAGATGGGCAGTTGAATTTAAACATGGTCGTACCAGCTTGGTTGATGATGAGCGATCGGGACGGGCTAAAACAGCAACCATCACCACTATCATTGAAAAATCTCATCAAATGGAAATGGACGACCGACGAATTAAGGTTAGAGAGATAGCAGAGGCTGTGGGCATATCGAAAGAACGTGTTCCTCATATATTAACTGAAGAATTTGATATGTGTAAGCTATCCGCGCGTTAGCTCAATTTAGACCAAAACTGCTTTCGAATGAACATTTCTAAGGCCCTGCTGGAGCAGTTTAAGCAAAACGAATCAGATTTTTTTGCGTAGATTCATAACTGTAGATGACACGTGGATCCACCGCTACACTCCTGAGACGTAATGGGCCGCACGGGCGGCAGCACCGGCCGGCCGGTCGTTCAGCCTATAGGCTGCATATTTGTAAATTCGCCTCTGAAAACAGTGGACTGCAAAGGTTGAAGCTGCTCCGAAGAAGGCGAAGACGGTTCCATCAGCCGGGAGGTGACGGCGACTGTTTTTTGGGATAGTAACGAAATTTTGTTTATCGATTATCTTCAAAAAGATAAAACAATAATGGGACGGTATTACGCATGATTACTTGACAAGCTGAAGGCTGAAATTGCAAAACATTTTAGGAAGAAGAAACTGCTTTTCTATTAGGACAATGCGCCTGCTCATACTTCGACGGTTGCCATGGCTAAACTTCACGAATTGCACTTTGAATTGGTTGACCATTCACCGTATTCACAGAGCTGGCCTCAAGCGACTAATTCTTGTTTCTTACCTTAAAGTTTCACTTGTAGGAAAGAGACTTTCCTCGACTTGTCCACGATCCAATGATAAAACATTATCGTCAAAATTTATTTCAAGTTTTGATTGAATAATATCATATTTGCCTTGTGGATCAAGAAGATTCTTTAACTTAATTTGCAAGGCATGACTATCACCTTGTGAAGGATCATATTTGTTATATATGTGCCAATTCTAGTTACAAAGGTCTTTACTGACCCTCTTTGTTTATTAATTGCTCCTTACCCATTATAATATTAATAGCTTAAATTAATAATGTAAATTAAATGTGAAATAAGTTAATTGTTATTACATTACGATGAAACAATATAACTTAAATTTAAAATAAATTAAAAAGATATTACATAATGATGATGTAGCTATAAATTGTTGTGAGCCCTTTTATCATATGAAAATTTGTTTGATATGAAGATTCTTTAAATTTCAGATCTTATCCAGCCTGGAGGACCAAAAATGTTCATAGAATAATAAATCATCCTGGTTTCATTATTCTTATGTTAATTCACTGGTTTAAAAAATAATGAATTGAGACATTTATCAATTTATATTTATATATGATCGTTAATGTTCCATGAATTTTATTACATTGTTACTGAATATATGATTTAATGAAAGTGTACATGTTTACTGTATGAGCATTGAAATTAAACTGATCAATACAGAAACAGTTACATTGTTACTCTATTAATATAAAATATCAGCTGTTAACAAGGCTAGCTGAATAAAAACAAATTCATTTATTTTACAATGAGTAATAAGAACTATACAGATTATATATTTATTTACTTTTTCAAAATAATACGGAGGAGATGAAACATGAGTCTTAACACTTGTAATTAAGAATTATTGACTCTATTGTTTTATTTAAATTAACATAGGGTTGAAATATAAACTATGTTAAATTAGAAACAATAAAAAAATAATTAAAAATTTTTATTTAAAATCTAAAACTAGGTGGTTAACACTCATCATCAATGAAAAGTGAGTAATCTGAGTCCAGCAGTTCATTATTTTTATCTAACAACTTACAGTTTTAATTGAAGTCATCTAAAATGACAATAATTAACAAACTATTAGAAATACTGGAAAACACTTTTAGACATACTAGTTTAATATTTTTTCACAAGAATTTTTATTTGTCAGTTAATATTTTTTATTAGTTTTTTTATTTCTGCAATTATTCATTTTTTAATAAATACTGAAGGGAAAAGGTTTCTCTTCAGTATGGCCACTAGTAGTAATATACCTGTAAAACGTTTTGGGTGGTTTTATGGGCAAAAGGATGATAAACAGATGGTTGAATTTGGAGAAAATGAGGAATGTTCATGAACAAAGCTAAAATTACAGCATAGGAGTGTAATAGATTCAAAAATTGTCTAAAAGAACCTGTCACTTAATTGCACAAAGGGAATGAAAAAGAATTTAGAAATAAAATCATATACGCATTCTAAGCCACATCAGATCTAATGAGTTTTAGCCAGTTTGTGATAAAATTCTTTACATTCAGAAAGTTTTGTTTTTGTATAAAAGAGAATGCAGGAATGTTAGTCAAAATATTCTAAATTTAAATAGACAAAGAAACCCAATAATGAAAGTAGTTTTAATTACAATCAAAAATTGGTTCATAATCTACCATTTACTTTCAATAACATTGAGATGGTTTCCCTATCTAAAGTTTTGAAGTTTAGATTAGATCTTCAAGTACTTGTAATGAATGTTGAAATCAGTATCAAACATCTGATGAACCATAGAAAACTGAAATTTTACAATTTATCAATATGAAATGGTTAAAATTATTTTCATTGTAAACTAACCTGCAAGATGAAGGAAAATGAAAATAAAAATATATTTTTTATTTTAAAGACAATAAATAAATAACACTGTCGTAATTTTGGATAAAATTGACTACAGAAACAGACATCAGAGAATGATATAGACGAGACCATATGTTAAAATTAATAAGAACTGATAATTAATTCTGATCCAGTTGCATCAAAATTATGTTGCCTTCCTTAAATATACGAAACCCCAGAAGCTTCTGCTTGAATTGTTGCTCACTCCAGACTGATTTTTAGTTTCAAACAGGTTTTAAGTCAATTGTTCTCAAGTTCAATTCATGGCAAATATCTGGCTATTTTCTTAACTACAATTTCATCCATACCTTATTCTTTGCTAAAGTACATGTAGAATCATATTTGAAGCCATATTAATAAAATGAAATAAAAAAGTTTCACTATCTAATACATATATCCTTTTCTGCTAAAAACTACTGTAAAGAATTTAATAAAATAAAATACAGGACTTATGACAATATTTATAATTTAAGTAACTATATACATGTTTCTAATTTATGCCATGAATTCAAGGAGTGATATCAATTTCTTTTTAATAATTTCTACTGAGGTAATCTTGAGTTTTTTTTTTAATTAACTGATTTTTTTATAAATATCCAGTATTAATAAAATAAAAAGAAACATTAATCCTTATTATGTAAGCTTACTATCAGAGTACATAATTATATTTTCTATTAATCTTTTTTTTTTTTCAGAATTTTTATTTTTGTGCTGCAGTAGTCCATGGGAAATGTAGTACATGTGTAAATATATATAAATGTCCACACACACTCTGTGAAGTATATTTGTGATAATTGTATTTTGTATATATATATATATATATATATATGCATGTTAATAAATAGTTTAACAAATTTTCGTAGGCAATAATAATTTTCCAAAGGAATAATAATTTTATTAAAATTTAGCAAATAATTTCTTCATTAACTGCTTTTTCTTTTTTGTGACCTATCAAGTACTTTCCACAGTTACCTGTTTCTCTTCAGAATGAAATTTTTTTATAATTGAAAACATAATTAAAGTTTCAAAATTTTAGAGATGAATGTTTACCATCTCGCCATTAAAATAGAATAAAATTTAGAAATATTTATTTAAACAAAAATTAATAAATTAATAAAAAAAAGTGAAATTAGTTTCAAAAGTAGTCAGCAGAACCTCTTCAATAACAGTGAAATACTAAAAAGAAAAGAAAATTCCATGACCAGTCCTGACTCGAAACAAATTTTTTAATATAAGATCATTACTTGGGGATGCAGTGAAAGCCACTTTCAAAACTAGCTATGAAAATATTAAATCTGTGCGATTTTATTTATGAATTTCATTAGCACAACTTTTGTTATCAAAGCTTTTATTTTTCAATATCCTTTAAAATGATTACACAACTTAATCTTTCATTTAACATTTTTTAGTTACCTCTCATGGGAGCTTAGTGATGTGGAATTTTTTCTCTTTTAATTCAAATTACCTGAATATTTGTTAGGTGCCACTTGGATGTTTGCAGCTGAGAGATATGAGACAGATAGCCACAAAAAGACACAGCTAACAATAACAAGTATCCCATGCCACAGTTACTAGCAAAAGTGAGGGGAAAGGTAGTTTCCCTTAAGTGATTTCAGCCTTATTGGCTGAGTATTTTCCAGAATGGCATAACAAACATCATTTCTCTCAGATATAGAATTCTAACTAGTGCTATTGCAGCTCAGAAACAAATAAATATGTTCTTTTCTCCTCTACAGAAAGAACATATTTTGTACATTCTACTTGCATTCTTTAAGAAAATTATTTCTTATAGAGAAAAGAATTATTTTATTAATAATAATTACTTATTATTTTGGTAGACTGAAATCTAAAATGTTCTTCAAGGATCCAGATTTTCAAAATTCAAACTATTAAGTTCTATTTTATGCTAAATTAAAAAATATATATATATATTTTTTGTTATAGTTACTCAAGTAAAATATATTTTTTGATAATTCAGTTTTTTCTACTTCCGTGTCTGCTTTTTAGCTTGGAAAGCTCCTTTTTTCAATCATATATTTTTAAAAAGGAGTATGTCATACGTCTCCTGGTAACTTACTTCATATTATTTTATGAATCATTATAAAATGCAGTTTATCAATTATTACAGTTACTAGCTAATACAAATATGATAAATAAATAGTGTAAAACATCATAATTATATATTGTTGATAAATGCTATAGAATTTAATGTGGAACAGAATTTTTTTTGTCTTCAGCCATTTGACTGGTTTGATGCAGCTCTTCCATATCTGGTGCCAGTTATTTCATTTCAGTATATCCCCTATATCCTACATCCCTAAAATTTGTTTTAAATATTTCAAACGTTGCCTGCCTACACAATTTTTCCCATCTACCTGTCCCTCAAATATCAAAGCAATTATTCCAGGATGCCTTAATATGTGGCCTATATATGTGGTACATGCCTTAACATGTGGTGCAGTATAAGAGAGATCTAATATAAAATTATTAAATTTTAATGACAAACCAAATCAAATTTACACAATTACATTTTTTTTTTAATGTTTCAAGGCATCTTTAATCACTGCAGTTGATTTAGCAGATATAAATATATCTTTAATCATAGCAAACCCAGTTATCTCTGTGAATGTCAGTTGTTTACCTATTGAAGCAAATTCATCGGTTCAAATGAATGGGATCTCTCATTTAAGTGAATTGATTAACATATTCAATTACACTTCCATCATAGTAAACTGAGAGTATCTTACTTTGTTTAAGGGAATGCCAAAAATTCAATTTTTGTTTTATCCATTTTCATCTCTAATGAATTTATTATTGAGTATTATGAGACACAATTCAATTTTTGTTGTAAATCACTACATGAATCTGCAAACAAAATTATATCATTGGTAAATAAAAGGCTAAGGATATCACTTACATTAAAATCTTAAATATATATATATATATATATATATATATATGTAAAACACAGACCAAAGTAGTAAAGACAATAGGAATCATCCTTAAAAACTTCCTGACTGGACTGCATTTTGCACTCAAAAATTTATTTAAAATAAGTTTGGGCTTGCATTTTCATACAGACCTTTTAATATTCAAATTATTTTATCACTAATGCCTAGTGTAAATATTTTTAACCAGAAAAGGCTATACTTCACCAAATAAAAATTCTTTTGAGTCATTAATTACTGTGCAAGATATTATCCTTTAAAGCATGATTAAATTAATACAATTGTATCAAGCACAAAAGCACCCATGCCTAAAGCCCAACTGGCTTTCTGAAAGCAAATCCTTCTACGCAGGATATCAGTCTTCAGGAATTCATGGATTTAATCAGCCGTCACAGTATTACAAAAATTCCTTTTTAAACTGCACAAAAATCCTGCAAACCTTTCAGAAAAAAAAGAGCATTTGCTTTTTGATTTGGTGAGATCCACCATTATGATTACTGTTATATTTGCTTAAAATATGTTACTGATTTCAATTCAAACAATAAAAGCAGTATCGCATATCCAAATGTTCATTCAGCTATGATACCAATACTTCATGGTGTTGATTTTCCGATTCTGATCACCCCAACTTCTTGGAAAGAAATTTCTGATTCTGAAGGCTCAACTGATGAATCCTCAACTTCAATTGATATTAATTACACTCCAGAAGAATCAAATACTGAACCTCACCTCATCACACAAGCAGAACTGAGTGACCTAATTCGTGATTAGTATTTGTCGAAACAACATGCAGAACACCTAGGTTCATGTCTTAAAGAATGGAATTTATTAAACAAGGATACTAAAATTTCAGTATGTAGAAATCAAAACAAAAATTTACTGAAATGCTTTAAAAGAGATGGTTTAATTTGTTCCTGTATTGATGTTAGAGGGCTAATGTCTGAACTAGACTTGAATATGTTATTCATGATTGGCGTTTATTTATAGACTTACCTAAAAGAAGTTTAAAGGTAGTGTAGTTGCATAACTTGAGCAAGTTTTCTTCTATACCAGTAGCACATGCTGTAGGAATGAAAGAAACATATGAAGGTATGTTAAAATTTTTAAAGCTATGAGTATGACGAACACTCATGATGAATCATTGTTGACCTGAAAGTAATAAATAGGGCTTCTTCTCAGTCTCCAGAGTGGCTTTACAAAATATATGTGTTTCTTGTGTTTGTGGAATACTTGGGCTACAGAGTTAAAGACTAGCCAAAAAGAAATCAGTTTACCTCAGGAAAGGAAAACGTCAATATTCTCTTTATCAAAGCAGATCATACTATTTTACCACCTCTACACGTAAAACTAGGCCTGATGAAGAAACTGTAAAAGCATTAGGTAAAGATGGAGATGGCTTTAAATATTTTTTCACAATTAAGTGAAGCCAAATAAAAAGAGGAAATATTCATCGGGCCACAAATAAGAAAATTATTCATGAAAATATATTTTACAGCAAACTGAATCCTAAAGAACTAGCAGCATGAAAGTCATTCAAAGATGTCATTACTGGTTTTTTTGGAAACAAAAAAGCTGAAAACCATGATCAGCTTATAAATGAACTCTTACTGAACTACAAAAATTTAGGCTGCAGAACGTCATTGAAAATTCATTTTTTACCTTTTCACTTGAACTTTTTTCCTTTAAACTTGGATGACATCAGCAACAAACAAGGAGAAAGGTTTCATCAAGATATATTGCAGATGCAACAATGATATCAAGGCAGATGGGATGAATCTATGAGCGATTACTGCTGCACGATAAAAAGAGAGGACTTCACTGAACACAAGGAAAATGTGAAAAACAAATTAAGATAAATGTAAATGTCTGCAAAATAAAGGTAGGAACTTTAATTGTAATAATTATTTTTTATTCTATTATTTAACAATTTATCAATATTTTAAAGGATCATAACTAAAAATCTGATGGTGATAAAGAAAATCTGATTTCATTTTAAGATTCAGCATAAAAAATACATTTTAATTCACCTACTTTTATCTCAGTTTTTTGTTGCCTGCGTAATCATTCAAAATAATTGTAATAAAACGTGGCAATCGCCGTTCGTTTTAAACGATCTTTGAAATATCTTTTAAACATACCGATATATCGATTGTAATGTTTTTATCCGACTCTGTTTCTTGTTGGTTGCAAATGGAAGTGAAATTATTTGTTCTGTAATACGTTGTTTTTAGCTTTATTGGGTTGTTACGCGTCTGTTGGTGTACGTACATGTAGTAGATTGACGGAATTCTATTATCATTTGAGTGTTGATTATTAAGCAATATTGTGTAACAAAATGGATGATATTTTGTTAGATGTTGTTAACTCGGAGGATTTAAAGGTATGTTTTGGAATTATATCGTAGTTGATTTAATTGTTTATGTTTTATTATTCTTAAATACCTACCATCTTGCAGTTCAGAATTTTTTTCACTATTGAGTATTGTCCAATGTGAATAGTGTTTGATTGAAACATATCTAACGTCTGAATTCTTTAAAGGTGTTACATAAGTAATATGTAATAACTTAATTTTAGTTAACTGCCCATTATCCGTATGACGTTGCCGTTATATTATTTTGAGTAGCAAAAGATTTTGTGATTGTCTCTTTCCGTGAAATAATCTTAATTGATACATGTAAGTCAACTAGCAGCTGTATTTGTTGCTTGGGTAAGCAAATGATTTACATAATTCAAATATTTTTTTAAGATTGTTATTCTGCAAATTTTGTTTTACACAAATTTTGTTGTACATAAACAAGAAATTCATACCCAGATCTGTTTATTCAAAAACTCGTGTAAAAAAGTTTCATATATGTTAAAATGGCAATTGTGCACTTTAATTGGTACTCTGGTTTAAAAAAAAATGTTTCTCTAAAATTGATCAATTCTAGAACTATACTCTAATAACAAATAACCTGTACTCTAATTTTATGTTTAAATACTGAAAACATTATTGTGTTAATTAGTCAAGGTTAGCGAGGGAAGTGAGCGTAGGTTAAGTTTTGGGTAAATTATATTTATAATATAAATGGTTTTATTGGGTGATATTAACAATACAATAAAAAAAGTTTGCAATTTATTGGTCGACAGGCTAATATGTAAGCCACTATGTTACCACCTAAAATGCACAAGTGCCAAAACTTGTAGAAATTTGTAAAGCTTTTCATTTTAGATTATTTATATTGGAGTGCTTTTTGTAGATTCACATTGTAAGAGGTGTATGAAGCCTGGCATAACCTAATACACCTGCTAAACACTTGAAGGACCCCCACATTTGGCCCGCAGATAGGCATCATATCATGCCTCACTGCTACATGTAATATCAATAATGTAACTATTCAGATAAGAAAAATTAAAGAATTAGGAAAAGGGATGGGACTTCCTTGGAAGAACGGGATAGTTTATCATCTTGCCTGGAACAATTCTTATAATAAAAGTTCCTAAGATTTTGTATTTGCCTGAACATAAATTAAAATCAAAATTACATTCTTTAAAAAGAACTACCTAACTTTGTGCAAATATTGTAAACTATTAGAGTCTTGCTTAATCTTTTAAATTAAACGTTTTTTCCCATTTTATATATAGTTAGTATATTGTTTTTTCTTTGTTTTTTTTTTTATTTTTATAAGAAGCAGATTGGTGAGTGAGTTTTAAAAAGTCTATGTAGAATAAATAGGATGAGATGGGATCATTTTTAGATTTATAGAAGTTGGTTTGTGACGTTAACATTTAGGAGAAAAAAAATCATTTTGTTAGTAACAATCTACCTATATTTAACATTTTTGATGTGAATGATCAACAAAATAAGAAATGTGAATTTGTTAAAAAAGCACATGATCCATTTACACTTAGGTTGTAAAATACCTATTTAGCTAGGATTAAATATTATGTAATGATTACTGATAAAGAGTGCAAATTGATTATTTAAGTGTGATTGTGCAATCTGTTTACTAATGCTTTAATCTGATTTTTTAAGAAAAAAAATGTTAAAGGTTAATCAATTTTTGGGCATCTAATTGTGCACTTGAGCTTGGAGATAATTCTCTAAGGCCAAATATTTTTTTTTGCTCCAGTTCAATAAGTAATAATTAAAAAAAAAAATCAAAATAGGTAAATTCGTATAGTCTTATAGGATGTGTTTATTGAATTTGTTTAGTAACAAGTTATTGTATACTTTTTGAGATAAGTAAGTTTAATTAAATATTTTATTCTATAAATTTATCATTTTCATAATATGCCTTCTAATAAACAAATATTGTCATTTTGAGAGGCTCAGATCTAGGTATGGGCAGACTGAACATTTACCCAGAGCAGCAGATTTGAGAGAGGGCAAAAAGAGTTGTATAGTAAAAATAACATTTGTAAAAACAAATAAAAAATTATACAATTATACATATTTAACATGAAAGTGTCATACGTTTTCTACGCACTGCTGGTATTTAAGAAGTTAGATGACCCTAAAGTGAGTTTAATGGACGCACACTGCATACATTTGGAGAGCTTCAATAGAATTCCCGAAATTGGTAATAAATGTATTATTGGAGGGCTTAAACATATTGTCAGCAAACATTGACGCTTTCACGTGTGATTTTGCAAATATAATGTGTGTTTTTTGTGTGCACTTGTCAATTTTGAGAAAAACAATTTATTTTTATAATCATTTGGTGGAAATGTAGTTTGAAATAAGAACATTCAGAGAATTATAATAACACATCTGTCATTATTTATTTTGATAATTTACAATGTAGAATCTTTCAAATTGTTGACTATCTCATTGATGTAAATACAAGTAACTACCTATATGTGAACTGTTCTGAATTTTTGCAGTGGATTGTTTAGTCTTACAGATTTCCTTGATGAGTGACAGTAAGGTTAGGTTTCAAAAGTGAACATCGACAAATTCTTAATAATATTTTGAATAACATTGGGCCCCATTGTTATTTATTTAAGTAATTGGTTAATTTGAGCTCAATAACAGAATTTTGTATCTGTGAAGCATAAAGAGGGCATTGTTAAAACATTGTATTCATGAGAAACAGTATGTTTTCATGTAATATAATATATAACTTGTGTTGAGTTTATATTCGGCCATTATTTTAGGTTGAAATCCCTTATTCATTTTCTTTGTCCTACTGTAAAATTTCTTCCCCTCATTCTGTCTGTGTAAATTCTTTATTTTCTTTACATGTTATGTATTTTATTGCTTGTTTTTCCATTTACTTTTGTATTTTATTGACTGCTACTTTCTTTGTTTATGTTCCTCATAATTTCCTTGAGTTTCTTTTTGTTACAGGTCACTTGTAGCTAGTTACATTCTCATGTTTTATTGTCCTCCTGCAGTCTTCAAACCATTCTTTATTCTATTTCTGGTATAATGTTTGCTACTCATACATTCTTCAGTAGATTCTATCAGTGCAATAACCAAACTCCGCCATTCACTGTTTGTATCCTCATCATCCAGCAGTGCTTCCAGTTTGTCTTGAATGGTCTTTTGATTTATAAACCTTATTTTCATTTTTCAGTTTCTCAATATCTTGCTTTCATTTTATAATTTTTCTTTGTGTTAGATAATCTTTCTCTCAATATTACCTAACAAAAAAATGATTGAAATTACATTTTAGGCTTCTGGAGCTTTTGACATCTGCGAGACTTTCATAAACTAAAATGAATATTCTGTTAATGATAAATTGAGTACTCTCAATTTTCTGTTTTGCATTTTGATCTGGTTCAGTGAAAACTCATTTTCACTTGTTTTTTTGCAGTATGAATTTTTCAGCTATCTGATGAAGATATTCTACTTTTCTGATTTTGGTATTCATATTTACTAATATGATGAATACATTTTGTTTATTTATCTTTTTTTTATGCTGTGCCCTTTTTTCCATTTTCCAGCCGTATAGGAATTTCAGGCAGTGCAGAATTTTTGGGCGTGCAGACAGTGTGGCAAAAGAAGCTTGTTTTCACCCTCCTTTTACCAGTTGCGTTGCTTCTAATGATCTTGTCTGTTTCCTGAAGAGGGTGGTTCATGATGTGTTGGCAAGTGAGTGTGATGCTACCATGAACAATAAACTTCACCCAATTAAAAACACTTTTTCACCATGGAGCTCCTCACTCAGAAATAACCATCGAGTGGAGGTTATTATCTGCTGTTTGCGAATAGGGCAGGGCTCAGTCATAGATATCTGACTCAGACAACCAATTTTGCTCTCTGCAACTGCGGACTGAAAGTACACTACATCCTTGTGGGTTGTATCTGTTACGCAGCATTGCTTTACAAGTTGAAACTAGGGGCTAACATGCAAACAATTCTTGGGGATAGTGAAGTGTTGTTATCTTCTGTTTTACAATTTTTTAGAGCTGTCCATTTATATTCAAATATATAAATTACAGTAGCGTGTTCCAAATATTCATGGCATTTGCTGTAATGCAGATTGCAGTTTTTTTCCGAGATATTTGTGTTTTTTCGGTTTTAACATGCTTTACAGGTTTTTTACTTTGAAGATGTATTTTGTGTGTCAGGGTTTTTAGTTTTTAATTTAACTGTCCACATTTTGTAGAACAAATATCGTATCCAGGTGATAATAACGTGAAAGTGTTTTTTACCCTGAAAAAAAATATCAAATTGTTTCTAAATTTTCCTTGGGACATATGCACAGCCCCTTCACTGATTGCCCCATATTCCAATAAGCAGAAGTAAATTCATTTGCCTCAAATT